>NW_016809248.1:663357-707555 GCF_001698545.2 Rhinopithecus bieti
AGGGCAGGAAATTCAACCAATGGAGGGTACAGTAAAAGGATGCTGTATTGAATCAGATTTGGAATATTTAAATATTGAAGTTTACACTCTAAAGTATCAAATTTAGTGACTCAGGAGAAAACTTCCTTTAAAATTATGTGAATGTCATTCAGTACTACCTTGATTTTGCAAGAAATAACATTTATTTAATTTCAGGAAAAGGTAATAAGAAATAAAGTAAGCCTTTGAGCATTTGAAGGAACAAATTCAAATAAAAAATACTTTTCATTGTTTTTTATTATTATTAACAGAAAAGGGAAAAACACGAAAATTATCTGGCTTACTGCCCAAACTAAGGGTACCACTGAGAAAGTATTTTCACTCCTCTTACTACCAAGAGTATAAGAATTCTGCTACCGGCCGGGCGCAGTGGCTCAAGCCTGTAATCCCAGCACTTTGGGAGGCCAAGACGGGCGGATCACGAGGTCAGGAGATCGAGACCATCCTGGCTAACAGGGTGAAACCCCGTCTCTACTAAAAAAATACAAAAAAAACTAGCCTGGCGAGGTAGCGGGCGCCTGTAGTCCCAGCTACTCGGGAGGCTGAGGCAGGAGAATGGCGTGAACCCGGGAGGCGGAGCTTGCAGTGAGCTGAGATCCGGCCACTGCACTCCAGCCTGGGGGGCAGAGGGAGACTTCGTCTCAAAAAAAAAAAAAAAAAAAAAAGAATTCTGCTACCAAAAAAAAGTGAAGCTTCACGTCCAGGAGAATGGAGGTAAAGCAAAATGCTACCCAAACTATTGGTAATTTACTAGTAAGTGTAATTTAAAATCAAATGTTTTTTGAGTTATGGAATGTGGAATAATCAACTTTTCAGGGTTCAAATGGGCCACGGATTTTCAAAAAGGACATCAGTAGAAATAAACTGTAGAGAAGCTATTTGGACTGCCCTAAATCTAAAATAGCCCTAGTTCCTAAATATGTCTGTTCATGTGCTTCTTTTTATGCCTGACTACAAATTTGCTGACAGATGTTGTATCTCTTAATAGTCAAAATTTGATATTTCTTCTTTGTTTACCTGGTAATTACTCTCAGTAGTACCTCCTGACTTTACTCTTACCAAAAACTAAAGTTGGGTATTTTACGAGTGACCCTGACATTTTCTAGTAGCTCCTTATTTCCTTAGATGCCAAAACCAGCAACTAATTCTTGAATATTTTTTCCATACCTGACAGTATGGAAAAAATACATGGGATTTCCTACAATCCCATCCTATGACTGTCCAAATAAATACAGTTCAGCCATTAAAATGAGTCAGAAGTAAGGTCACATACCTGGACCAGCGATGGAAAGGTAGGGGCATTTGAACAGAAAATTAAAGAGTGTTAAAGTGAAGAAGTTTAATGGATATTAAAGTTAGAAAGTGTAAGGTGCTTTCCTGCCCAGAGATTAGAAAACCTGACAAGTCTAGAACCCTAATAACCACAAACGGCCTATTGCAGCTTTATCAAGATGCGCTCCACAGAACAATAACATGGGAAGATGCCCTCCAGATTGCCTTTCATGAGCAATAAATGTAGAAGCAGCTATACAACACAGCTTTTCTCTTAGAGATTCAGAAAGTGTATTAGCATATTAAAAGATTTTTTAAAGTTTGTCCATAAATAGACCTATTTATCTCTGTTTAATCTGATATTTAACCTGGTATTTGCCAAACATTTTAAAATTATTTTTAATTTGTATATATTTATCTTGTAAAATATGTTGCCAAACTTTTTTGACCACTGAATACCAATTAAGATCTCAGAGAACTGGTATCCCAAGAAATATGTTTGAGAAAAAGTTGACCTGCTCAGCCATTCACATATGCTGCTGCTTCTTGATCATCTAGGGCTACCCTATAAGGTCAGGCATCAACCATTTGATGTCCTAAAGCTGTGTTTCTTAAACTTCTACATGCATATGAGTCACTGGGGATCTTGTAAAAACATAGATTCTGATTCAGTAGGTCTAAAGTGGGGTCTGAGACTTGGGGTTTCTAACAAGCCTCCAGGTGATGCCAATGCTGCTGGTCTGTGTCACACTTTGAGTGGCAAAGCTCTACACGGACCTGGCGATGGTAAAATCTTCATATCTCCAATCTCTTTATCTTACCATTCCTAATAACAAATCTTCCTAAAATACTGCTTTCATTATGTCACTTTGCTGGTCAAAACTTTCAGTGCTTCTCTCTTCTCTTCCACATTAGTCATTCAATGATAGACATGTATTAAACCTTTATTGTGTGGTAAATAGATTAAGAAAGCCTCTGTCCCTATAGACTCAAGAAAGAGGTGGGTAAGAAACAAGGCACGGAATGCCGGGAGCCAAAACAATAGAGAGTAGCTAATTTCAGTAATTTGAATGTGCTACATGACTAGACCAATGATTCCCAAAGTGTGTTGCCTAAACCATCAATGGAAACCATCAGCATCACCTGGAAACTTGTTAGAATGCAAATTCTCAGGGCTCACCCTAGACCTACCTAATCAAAAACTTCAGAAGTGGGGTCTAGAAATCTGAGTTTTAACAAGCTCTTCAGGTGGTTGAAAACCACTGGATTAGACAATCAGTAAGTTTCTCTCCAGTTCTAAAATTCTATCATTTTGACTGCTGATAGCTCTTTCAATGATTTTTGTTATCCAGACTTTTATAAACTAGAAGCATACTCTCGGGAATTACCTTCCCAGATTTAAAATCCAGTTCTTACACTTAATTGCCGTTTACACTTGCACGTTACTTCAGTTGCCTATGCTTCAGATTATCATCTATAAAATGAGGGCAATAATAGTACCTATTTTCATATGATTGTTCTGAAAATTAAATAAACTATAATAATGTAAGTAGCTCACTGGGCAAGATGTCTGGCCTGTGGTGCTTCAGGTCATAACACAATCATTACCCTCTTAATAAGGCCTTCCTTGGCCACTCTATCCAAAACTGCAACCTACCCCTACCATTCCCTTGTCCCCTTCCCTGCTTTATTTTTCTCCTTTGCAGTTATTATTCTCTAACATACTACATATTTAAATAGTTGCTTTGTTTACTATCATTTTCCACTAGAACGTAGAAGCTATAAAGCTGCCAAAGATTTTTGTCCATTTTGCTACGAGCTGTATCCCCAGTGTTCAGTATAGAGTTTGGCACATTATATGCACTCAAAAAATGTTGGTTGGGGCTGGGTGTGGTGGCTCACACCTGTAATCCCAGCACTTTGGGAGGCCAAGGCGGGCAGATAACCTGAGCTCAAGAGTTTGAGACCAGCCTGGGCAACATGGCGAAACCCCATCTGTACCAAAAATACAAAAAAAAATTATATATTGGTTGGATGAATAAGTGAATAAATGTTAACTGTTACTGATATTAATCTTATTACTAATAATCAGCAATCTAAACTTTCCTTATTGAAACAGTTTCTACTTCTTGTTCATTGCCACAAATTGCACTTATGTCTCATTCCATGCTCTACTCAAATTATACCCCAATTCTAAGATGCCCTTCTGCCTAAATTCAGCCTATTTTAGACCCTGCTCAAGTTCTGCCTTTTCCTTTAATGTTCTCTGATGACTGAATGACTCTGATGATTCTGGCTCTCTAGTTCTCTCAATGTCTACATTGTTTACTGTCTGTGCCATACAATTAAGCACTTAATTATCTTAATCTAGCATCAGTAGAATGAGGAACTTTTAAGGAATTTACTGAAAGAGTCTGTGTCATTCATGCAATAAATATTCCATGAAAAATTAGAGGAATGAGGCCCCAAAGGAAACAATAGAAAACCTTGTCATTAATTATCCATGTTGTCCTCAAATAACAAAAATAGCACTTTACATTTTACAAATAACCCATTAAGGCTGTTGGAATCAAAATGGGGTCCCTTATGTTTAAAAAAAAAATCTGACAAATAGAGCCAGAGAAGGCATTAAAAGAAAGGCTCTCACACTTGTATACCTGATTACAAAACCTATCACAAAAGACTGCAAAAACCAAAACCTTGCAGGAAGGCTACTGGACCCTTGTGTCCAACCTCAGACTGATGTTATCCTTGTTATTTGTCTTTGTAGCCAAGGATAATTATTTCAATAAAATTATGTAATACTCCTCATTTTTTCTGTAAAACTCTTTGTCTTCCTTATGTCAGGTAAACTCTCTGAATACACACATAGTTTACTATGCACACTTCCCCATTGCAATGACCTATTCTTGAATATTTTCTTTTAGAGAGCCTCTCTGTTACTTAGGTTGACACATTTTTTAACATATCCTAGTTTTGATTAGATGATCTCAAAGACTATGCATCCTTGGTCTCAAATTTTCAAAATGTCTTTAGGTAAACTATGAAGAGACCAGTTCTTGAACTGCAAAACATAAGAATAAATTGCGAAAGTCATAAAAGAAGCAGATAATTACCCAAGAAGCTGTCAAGTTCAAGGATGAAAAATAATTGGCTCTTTTGCCCTGAGTCCTTCTTCCAACTGGATCTGCAAAAGCCTTCACCATCATCCCCATGCAGCACTCAAGACAGGCATTATCAATTGATCAGAGCTGGCAGAAAAAGGGACACCTATTTGCCATCCTAACTTACTCTAACCATTCTGCTTCTAAAGGTAAAGGAAACAGATATTTAAAAGTTTAAAGTGATTACCTTCTACAAAGCACTTGTTAAAGTCTTTGGAATCAAAATGGAGTCACTTATGTAAAAAAGAAAAAAAAAAAATAGAGCTGGGCTCTATTTGTCCAGGTACATACATGGTCATACATGGTGACAGAACCAAGACCTGAGCCAGCCTCCTGATTCTATCCAGGGCTCTCTGCCCCTCCTACTCCATTTCTGAAATTCAGTACCTACATTTTCATTCTAAAGCAATCAAAACATAAGAAGCAAACCTTTGACAGAGTTTTCATATTAATGCTCATTAATATAATGCTGGAATGAAAAATGACAGCTTCAAGTCAAGTGACAGGGTTGGTTAGACTGTTATTTTTTAGTTCAGTTTATTTACCTAAACCTAGAATGTGTCATGACTGGGAATAGACAAAACAGATTATTCTAATTCTGCTGTCCTAGAAAAAGAAAAGGAAAATAGTCCTCATTAATAGGAACTGGGCTCAAATCCAGTTCTGAAATAACTTCCATTACTGAATCAACTTTTAAAGGTGACTTTTCCTTTATTAATGGCAAAGCATTTTAAGCATAGCTTTAATTACTCAGTTTAAATTATAGGCAGACATACAGAATTGGAAAATATGAAAAGAGGTGAGAGAGAGATAAACATCTACTTTTAATATAATGACCATTTCTGCACTATGGAAATTATGCCCACATTATAATTTTTCTGGAGGCCTCTCTCTGAATCACAGTTTTCCCAAATATTAAAAATCACCTCTATTAATGCAGTTTGGAATAAAAAACTGGACTTTGTAAATTGTACCTAGTTCAATTGATAATTCTGTTCCTTGATTAAACTCTTTTTTAGGGCATTTACTATAATTGAAAGCTGCTTTTTTTTTTTTTTTTTTTTTTTTTAAGAAAAATTCATTCAATCTAACTCTGGCACTGTCTGCTTACCCAAGGAAACCAGGATAACTGGCAGTTCTGTTACTTCACAGAGTTAATCCATTTTAGCAAGTACGTTACTTAGTTACAAGGTACCAGCAGTTGGTCCTATAGTTTGTCCTTTCACCCTGAGAAGGTGAGCCTGATGCATATTTGAGGGAAGAAGGAGGAAAGCAGCAAGTACACAGAATCACTTCTCCTCAGCACGCACCCTGCCACCACCCTGAGAGAAATGTTGAACCACAGCTGAAGTTCAGGGTCTGTGCTGCCCCTCCTCCATGCAAAAGGGCAGTCAGTTATGGGGTTCTTCCATTGTGTGGGTATGCACAGAAACAATGCCAATGGCCCTCAGAAAAATCCAGCCACAAAGCTGGAATGATTCTCACCTTAGCCCCCTAAGTTAGCCCAAAGATTATTGGTGTACCATGAATTGGGGTCAAAGCAAGAATGTCAGCAAGAGTTCCAGCCATATCCCACCATGCTAGTTGGGCATGGTACCTTTAGACAAACAGGGTAGCCAGGACAAATTTTGACTTCTAGAAAGTAAACTAGTATTTCCTAAAGAAGGTAAAGGAAACATTGGAGAACTCTGCTTTCTAGCCTAGTCATTACAAAAATCAGAGATGGCTTCCCCTGTGTCATATCACTGAATGAGTTTTTCAGGCAATAGATTTAATCATCTGGAAAAGAGTACAAGTACCCCAACTCACTCACCAGAAACATTTGTGGTAGTTGGCATCTAAGACACCATTCACAATTACTGGAAATCCTTTAAAACACTACCACTTTCATAATAAATACCCAAGGCCAGGAGCAGTGGTCCATACCTGTAATCTCAACACTTTGGGAGGCAGAGGTGGGAGGATTGCTTGAGCCCAGGAATTTGTGAGCAGCCTGGGCAACAAAGCAAGACCTCATCTTTTTTTTTTTTTTTTTTTTTTTTTTATAGTTGGACAATGCTTGACCTCATCTCTTAAAACAAACAAACAAACAAACAAAACAAAACAAAACAAAAAAAACCTTGAGAAATGACTATGTGCTTGCTAAATCCAACACAGTAGGTAGAAAATGAGTTTAAGAGTAGAAAGGACTTGATTGGGAATTACAGCTTGGTCACTTCCCAGCTCCGTAACCTTGAGTGAATTACTTCGTATCTCTCAGTCTAACTTTTCTCTTTTAAAATAATCATAATAAAACTAATTTCACAGTGGAGTCGTGAGGATTACATAAAAAACATAGAAAAGTGTCTTCATAAAATGGCCCATGATAAAAAAAACTAAATGAATAATAATTATTTTCTTCTCCCATTTTCTTTTACTAGTTAAGAAAATATCTATGCCAAATGATTTTGAATATTGTATATAGCTTAAAACTTAAGTAACATGCCAGTGCCTTTTCTATGCAACCATTGTTTGCATTGCTAATTTGAAGGAACTACTACTTATGTATGTAATTATATGTGAAATTTGAATGAATTACAACCCTAGGCAATCATCTAGTTGAACAATTCAAATTGGTACTATAATCTGGATCTCCTTTTCCAGAAATATATTGCAACTTTATTTCTCTTCTAATCAATCTTATTATGGTGGAAGAGAAAGAGGGAAAATCTATCCCTCATCAGTTGAATAATAGCAATGTGTCATGGCCTCTTTTCCACTGAGTCCACTTCTTTTGTGTTAGATAACATGTATCTCTCAAAGTATTTTTGCGTCTCCTTCTTCCAGAGCCTGCTTATGGCATCTAATATTGCAAATATATCATTCTATTCGGTTTTAGAAGCAAGTATGTACAATTCTGAAAAAGGAGGAGAGAAAGAAATGCATGTTTGATGCACCTAAGAGAATAGGCAGAAATAGTCTATGGCCAAGGAAAACAGCAGGCTTGTCCATCTGCCCATAATCAAACTGAACTGTGTCCACTAGTTATCAGCAGGGGGTGGCCAGTGGGCATCACACTAAAATAGAATTTCTGCCATTGGGACTACAAGGTGAGGAGGCAAGAAATTGCTTCAGAATGCATTTCTGCTTTGGCATGATGTATATAAAGAGTTGTTGCTTGTTTCTTACACAAAAACTATACAACTTTTTTCATTTTGTTTTCACTTACTAAACATTTTCTGGATGCTTTATAGAATCTAGGCACTGTGCTGGCCACTCTGAATATAAAAAATAATTTCTTTCTTTAGCGATTCTGTTTTACGAGGGGGACAGAGAAGTAAACAAATAATTATAATACAGTAGATGACAGCTAATATACATACAATGTGCTAGTGGAACACAAAGAAAGAAGTAATTAACTATGCAAAAACACGGCAAGTTTACAAATTTGTGAGGCATCTTTGCAAAAGGCTATGCTAATCTTCTCTGTAATATTCCAGTGTTGATACCAACACTGCTACAGGAGTGAGACCAACCATGGAAGTAGAATAGAAAATCTAAGAATAAACAGATGGATCTCGATTAGTTATGTTTGTCTTAGGGTAGGAGAAAAAAAGTGTTTATTGTTTTTATGTTCATTTATTGCAGTCTTTTTTATGTGTGTGTATGTTTATGATATAATTTTTAACCTTAGTAATAGCATCTAAACATCTCAACCTCTGTATTCTATATCAGTATGCTTGAGGGTATGACCACTGGAAAACATATAGATATGACATAAATGTAGATATAGATGCAGATTTTGAAATAGATTTAGATAGCTTCTTGTCTCTAGAAATACTACTTACAATATAATTTTTAAATTTTACAATAAAGCATTGTCTTTTAGGCAATTTCCTAATGGAAAAGTGAAGATAAGGCATAGCATTTATTGGCACTTAGCAAAATTAAGATGTTAATACAAATACATCCTTAGTGTGCTTTTAGACATACTATAAAGGCTTCTTTTCAATTACAGAAATGAAGAAGAAACGAAATGAGGCACTCCAATTTAAGCTAAAGTAGAAAGTCTGGGTAAACTGTCAGCTTGCAAATCCTATTTAAATGTCTATTGGCTTTGTTACTAGCACACAAATTTGGAAACAAAATTCACATCAGTTTCCAATAAAATGTATTGTTCCTCTTTGAGGCAATTTTTGGTGCTAATATATCTAAGTCTCATCTTAGGTATCCCAGGCATTCCTCTGTGCTGTTCCTGAAACCATACATCGGCCTGGAGCTATCTGCGTAATAATATTGGTGTTTCCCCTCCATGCCCCGGTCACAGGAGCCAATGGCACATTCTGAAAGGTAGTCCAAGGCATTTGCTTGCCCCAGGAGCACCAGGGTTTTAAGCATCAGGCTTAGCCAGGGTCTAAGTCTGCTCTGAAGAACTCACTCCAAAGAGTAACAGCTGTCACTTTGCCTGTCTGTGTCCTGGTGGACACCAAAACTTAAATGGTCTATCCCCTGACGAATTCAAGAGAATATAGTCACATTGTTATTATTATCCATCAATTGTGCAAGACAAAAAGTCCTAAACTTTACCTCTAATCTCTACTTGAGTCAGATAATTAACCTTTTTCACATATCGAAATTTCATTTGTACCTTACCTACATGTAATAAAAACCACAATGCCTGTGGATATAGCCTAATGTTTTTATTTTCCACGTGTCAACTCCATATAAGTAATTTGAGGTCACTGTTCTCAATGTGTTTCTCTTTTAATAATATCTAGCACAGCTTCACAGGCAACTTTATTTTTAAAGAATGTTTTCTATTGATAGTGGTGGTGCTGGTAGTGTTGCCAGCTTTTCTGTTCCATTCCAACAAGTATCCAAGTGTTCTGTGAGTGAATAAAGTTTTGCCAAGTCTATGTTATTTTCTATGATTTTTATTACAAATTTCTAGCCAACATGGTGTTTCATTCCCTGCATATGTAAAAACTGCAAAAAAAAATTGAATTTAAAAATGAAAAGTAAATGTCCTTACACAGTAAACTGAGTAATGGCTCAAGCCCAAGAAGTCTGACTCATAAATGCTACGGAGGTCATTCATTAACATAAGATCAAAGACATGCAAGCTACTTGACGATAAATGGAGGCCAACAGAAACAATGATTAGTGGAAATGTTTAAAAAGTAGATGTCACTGTGAAAGCAATGACTTATTTCTGATGATGAAAGGTGTGATATCTCTTCTAAGTTATTTATTAACAATAGTCAATACTCAGAAAAAAAGAGATAAATAAATGAGCAACATGGAAAAGGGCTAGGAAACACCCAACTTATGAGCAGCTCCAAAACTCCAAGAGCATGCCAGTTGCACAGTTTTAAGAAATTATTTTCCCTTACAGTATTGTTAGACGTGATGGTAATACTTTGCTTTAAGCTCACATAAACCAATCTAAACTATAATGTAGCTGAAGTATAATATTGCCCTGGTAATTCTATATTAAATTCACCTAACCCTTTATAATACGCTTCTGAATTTCTATCTGTGAATAATAATGAAAAAAAAAACACCATTTATTGAGCATATAGGTACTACTTCTCAGGCACTGTGCCAATTTAATGCTTACCTCAGTCTGTGAGATAATTATTATTATTCTCTTTTATGGATGAGCAAACAAATCTAAAATTCTAAAACAATCTGCTATAGGTGTGAGTATGTTAATAATGCTGTATTTATGCATATGAGAAAATGTTCTCTAAGTCTGTCATTCTCCAGTTTTCACACTTAAGAAACAAGAAGCAATCCACGGTTAAAGGGCAGAGGCTCTGGACACAGAATTCCCTGTAACATGTTCACAGGGTCAGATAAATGCCCCTGTCAGTGACTGTCCATAGAGTACAATGTATTTGCAGCCTTGAGGAACATGTGTAGATTCAAACATATTCTTGGTTCCTCTTTTAAGAATCTTGTTAGACAGACTTTTAGATCTTGTTTTTAGTAACTCAATCTTTTTTATATACTCAGCCCAAGATCGAAGCTGCTGCTTAACTTTAAGCTCTACATTCTGTATTTTCTACTTTAATTTGTACTTATGCCACATTTTACTTTTTTTTCATAGCAAGAGATAGATTTAACTTCACGAAGGAATACAATTTGCCCTTAAGGAAATGGTATTCATTTTCAATAAACATTTGGTAAGTAACTACTTTTTCAAAAGTCAAAGACTAAGTCTGAAGAAGGTAAAAAGATGGATAAGACCTCACCTACGCCTGTAAGGGGCTTAAAATCTAACTGTGGGGACAGAAATTGAATCAGGGCTAAGTTTGAAGTAAAGCCTCATACTCCCTCTCCAAAGAACAATTTCTGACACAGTGTTGTTTCTCTGAGGAGCAAGTTGTAACTTTGTCTCAATATGAGAAAAGGGGCTAAACAATAATCATCTAGGATAAACTGTGAAAACGAAAAGATTCTGGTTCTACCAATAACTCTTAGGGAGACGGGGCAATGCAGGAGAAAGGGAACAGTTTCAGCATTGACATGAGTGTGCCTGAGGATGTTCCTTTACAAACCACATACCAACAGCTTGCCATGTTCCCAAGAATCACTCCTATAGGGAGTCCAGGTATAGAAAGGAAGATTTCATGCACCTCAGAATCTTGAGACAGGCAAAGACTGAGAACCACAAGGTCTAACATGCTGTAGTTTTTCAGGTGCAGCTTCCAATGACAACATAGTATATATTCATTTTTCTATTTGTCCTCATTTAATATTAAACAACGAAAAATGTTTGGCACAAAAGTCTGGATCAAGAGGAACTTAATTCAAGTAGGTGTTTACCTGTGTCATTCATTGAGATAAAAGGCTGCTTCTTCAGAAGTAGGCCTGAATCACTGCAAACTTGAGTTGCTTAGAAAAGAGTCTGTGATAAAAACAAGTATGAAGATAGTTATCTAAAGCAAATTATTTTTACTCATTAACAACTAACCTTTTGGGAATGCTCTCATAACTTACTATAATTCACCCTCCCCCAAAACTCAGAGAATTCGCCTAATTCTCTCCTACACATAAAATACTGCAGATATTTTCTATCTTTGGAGAAGCAGCCTTTCTCCTCTTTTTACTGAAATGAAATTCTTAGTGCCACAACTTCCTAAATCTATTTCAGTCCTTATATTTATCCTTTATCTACTTTCACACTTCACATTCCACCTGTAAAATGCATCCCTAACCAGTTGATACTCTATCTTATCTTCCAGCCGCATGCACCATGTAACATTTACATTTATCTTTTATGTTTTGCTGCCACACTGATTACCAAATGGTGGTAGATGATATTTTTGTTTTGAGTTTAGCATTTTCTTTCTGTTTTAATTTTTTTTTTTGGGGGGGGGGGTTAAATGGCATTATATGGCATTTTAAATTACATGGCATATCACTCTATAAAATTCAAGTTAAAGAAAATCATTTTTCCAAATTAAGGGGAAAAGCTACTCAATTTTACCACATAGAAACCACTGCTAAAATTTTGGTTTTTTCCTTGCAGTATTTTTTCCATGTATGTTTTTTAACTTTTCACTTTGAAATAATTTCAGAGTTACAGAAAAGCTGCAGAAATAGGGCGGAGAGTTGCCATGTACCCTTCACCCAGCTTCTACTATTAAAATGTTAATGACTTCCATAACCATAGTAGAGTTATCTAGATCTTCTATGTATATTTGGACAAGGTTGAATTTATATTTTTTGTTCATTGCTTTTTTTTGCATATAATATGATAGCATAAGCATTTATATTAAGTTCTTCAAAAATATTTTAATGTCCAAGTAATGTCATACTACATAAATGCATATTTTAATTATTTCCATACTGTTGGATATTGAGATTGTTTGTGATTTTTTTCTATTATTAAAAACTCTCAACATGCTATCATTTTTTTAAGTATCTACTAATTTTATGGGTCAAAAGGTAGTCTTTTATTTTAAATTGCTTTTTTGTAGTTATTACTGAACGTGAACATTTTAAATGCTTATGGTTTTTATTTCATCTTTTGTAAACTGTTTATTCAGGCCCGTTTCCAGGTACTGATTGGTGTCTGGATGTATTACTTACAAATTTATGTAAAACTTACATATTTAAGATTAAGCTTTTGACTCAAAGATTACAAAGTATTTAATTGTTTTGTATTCGCCTTTTGATTATTTTGTTATTATTTCAATAATCCAAAATAATTTTGCTGACTGAAAACAACATATCTTTTTTATAGTTGTAATTTGTAATTAAATAACATTTTTATAAAGTAAAACCTTCTTCCATTCTTCAACTCAGTATTTCTCAAACTAAGACCTGTCAACCACTAGTTAGCTGAACATGTGACTCTTGGGAATTATGGGAATTTCTTTCCTTTAAAAAGAGTCTATATATTATTCAAGTTTGAAAATTACTGCAAAAGGTACAAAGGTCAAAGGAGGAATTCCATGTTTAATAAGATGCCATGCATACACAATAAAAACAGTTTATCAAAGGATCAGTTAGTACTGCATGTTTTCCAGTGTTAATTATTTTATACTATTTTAATGTCTTATAAATATTCATAACTTAACTGACAACTAATTTCTTTTGTGTTGTTACAAACTGAACATCAAAAAACTGTATTTTACTTCTACAATACTAAATTGCTTAAAAATCCCAAGGCACCCCTAGCTCTTATGTCTACTGCCTCTGCTCCCTTTGCCTGGAGTACTCTTTCACTCCATTCCTCCACCCCAATCAAGTGCAAAACTTGTGGGCCTCATTGTCATTCCTCTCCACCAAATCATCCTGCAAAATTGTCTGAATTGGTGTATTCTCTGCTAATTTTTTTTCTCCATGTTTACTTTCACTGCTGCATTATCCTGGCATTTTGTTATGTAGCTGTTGCCCCTCACAACTGTCAGAGACTGTTCTCTGTATTAAATTGCCATCACTGTAATTCCAGTGGGGCTAGTTCCTATATATATATATATATGAACTTTTATATATGTAATATAAAAAATTGGAACTTCATTAATGTTTATAAAATGAATTACCCATATATGGTAGCAATCATCTGGGAGAGTTCTAAGAAGCACAACCTTGTTTTCTAAATTATACTGACAAATAATACTGCAAGTTCATCTTCCAGCTCTGCAGTCAGTTGTCTCATGGGATCCATGCTTCATTCTGGCAATGTCAAATGCTTTCTATTCTGTGATGAGTGACTCAAGCCAAAGATAATATATTTGCTCAGGCAGCTGATTAATAAATAATTTCAAACATACAGAAGAGTTGGAAAAGACTATGGTTTGAAAGTTTTCCTCTCTCAAACTTAGGGTGAAATTTAATTGCCACTGTAACAATATTAAGAAGTGGGATTTTTAAGAGGTGATTAGGCCATGAGGGCTCTGCCGTTATGAATGAATTAATGCTGTTAACAAGGGAGTCGCTTGCTTATAAAAGGATAAGTTTGGCCCTATTTGTTGCTTACTTTCTCCCCCTCTCTTTGCCCTTCCACCATGTGATGCCTTCTGCCATTATGATGCAGCAAGAAGGTCCTCACCAAATGCAGCCTCTCAATCTTAGACTTCCCAGCCTTTACAACTATGAGCCACTATGTTTCTGTTTATTATAAATTATCCAATCTGCGGTATTCTGTTACGGCAGCACGAAACAGACTGACAGAAGAATGAAACAAAGAACTGTTGTATACTTAACCATATTCCTCAGTTGTTAACATTTTGCCACTTTTGATTTCTCTTTCTGTGTGCATGTGCATACACGCACACAACAAAATACTTTTGCTGAACCATTTAAGAGTTACTTGCAGAATTATGTACCTTCATCACTAAATACTTCAGTGATCATTTCCTGAGAAAAAATGTTCTCATAAATAACCACAGTACATTTATCAAATCCAGGAATTTAACATTTATGCAATACTCTTATCTAATATACAGCCTATATTTATTTTCCTCTAATTATCCCAATAATGTCCTTTACAGAATTTTTTTCTCTGATCCAGATTCAAGATCACACATTACATGTAGTTGGCATGTCTGTTAGTCTCCTTCATCTGGTACACTTCACATTTGGGTTTTCAAGACGTTGAAATTATTCAGAAGTACCAAGGGATCTTCTTTTATAGTTTAAGTTCTGGGGTACATGTGCAGTTTTGTTACATAAGTACACACGTGCCATGGTGGTTTGCTGCACCCATCAACCTGTCATCTACATTAGTTATTTCTCCTAATGCTATCCCTCCTCTAGCCCCTGACCCCCTAACAGGCCCTAATGTGTGATGTTCCACTCCCTGTGTCCATGTGTTCTCATTGTTCAACTCCCACTTATGAGTGAGAACATGCAGTGTTTGGTTTTCTGTTCTTGTGATAGTTTGCTGAGAATGATGGTTTCCAGTTTCATCCATGTCCCTGCAAAGGACATGAACTCATCCTTTTTTATGGCTGCATAGTATTCCATGTGTAAATGTGACACATTTCCTTTATCCAGTCTATCACTGATGGACATTTGGGTTGGTTCCAAGTCTTTGCTATTGTGAATAGTGCCTCAGTAAACATATGTGTTCATGTGTCTTTATAGTAGAATGACTTATAAAACTTTGGGTGTACACCCAGTAATGGGATTGCTGGGTCAAATGGTATTTCTAGTTCTAGATCACCAAGGGATTATTTTAAAGAATGTCCCTTTGGTTCCGTCTGATGTTTCCACTTGGTTAGATTCAGATTATACTTTTTCGGCAGGAATACTGCATAAACAATGTTGTATATCTCTCAGTATAACATTTCAGGAATCACATCTCAATTTATTTCATCATTGGTGATGTTAACTTTGACTACT
Organism: Rhinopithecus bieti; assembly: GCF_001698545.2. Classification (NCBI taxonomy): domain Eukaryota; kingdom Metazoa; phylum Chordata; class Mammalia; order Primates; family Cercopithecidae; genus Rhinopithecus; species Rhinopithecus bieti. The sequence continues at coordinate 678,672 of NW_016809248.1, forward strand.
CAATAAGGTGGCATTGGTCAGGCTTCTCCACTTTTCATTTTGTAATTAGTAAGTAACCTCCGGGGAGATACTTTGATGATATGTAAATATCCTGTTCCTCTTCACACCTTTAGCTTATTGATTATTCTTCTGAATAAATCACTTTATAATGATTGCAAAATGGTGATTTTCTACCTTTACTATTTCTTCTATATTTATTGGTTAATCAACTATTCTTTTTTCTTTTCTTTTTTTTTTTTCTTTGAGACAGGGTCTTGTTGTGTCACCCAGGCTGCTGGATTGCAGCAGCGCAAGCATGGTTCACTGAAACCTCTGAGCAAACTTTCCACTCAATGGGTGCCAAAACCATTGCACCCGGATCAGCCACAGAAAACAGCAGAGCTCTCAATGGAAATTTTAAATAAGTGGGACTGAGATCCTGAAGCATTTCTTCAAAGAATTGTAACAGTAGATGATACTTAGTTATGATTCTAAAGACAAACCACAATTAAAGTAATGGCTACCAAGAGGTGGAAGCGTTCCAGTCAAAGCAAAAGTGTTTTGGTCAAGAGAAAAGGTCATGGCAATAGTTTTTAGGGATGCTCAAGGCATTTTGCTTGTTGATTCTCTGTTGGACCAAAGAACAATAACATATACTTATTATGAGAATGTTTTTGAGAAAGCAAGCCAAAGCTTTAGCAAAACAAACAAACAAAAAAACACCTGGGTAAGCTTCACCAGTCTTTCTCCACTATAAAAATGCACCTGCTCATTCCTCTTAAGAAACAAGGGCAATTTTGCAAGGGTTTCAATGGGAAGTCATTAGACATCCACCTTACAGTCCTGATTTGGTGCCTTCTAACTTCTTTTGTTTCTTAGTCTTAAAAAATCTATAAAAGAAACCCATTTTCTTCAGTTAATAGTCTAAAGACTGCATTGACTGAATTAAATTCCCAGAACCCTCAGTTTTTTAGGGATAGACTAAATGGCTGGTATCATCATGTGTCTTGAATTTGATGGAGCTTATGTTTAAAAATTAACTTTATACTTTTAATATTTTATTTCCATTTTCCAAATAAAATTTATTTTCATAAAGTGTTTTGGTCCAGATAAAATCAGAATTTTTTTAAATTCTGCACATAAAATCCAGATTCTGCACAATATTTTTCCATATCCTCACATCTCTAGTTTTAGACAGACCAAGTCTCATTTTTATTATGTTTCATTACACAGTGGAGATTAAGGAGGACTTAGTCTAATCTTTTAATTTAGAGACCAGTTTCCTTCTATTCAACTAGTTCAATTCTGTGTTCAGACAAAAATCAAAATAAAATCCTCAGAAAATGGATCGATCTAATAGTTTCAGTGAAAAAATACTTTAGATGTTAACTTTATGAAATTTAATGATCTTTTAACTTTATGAAATTTAATGATCTTTAACAATGTGTTTACCATTAAGCAACCACTATGCTAAATAATAATTTAGGCCATTTTGCTACTAAATATTACTAATTTTTTTTTATTTCTGAAGCTCTGTCTCTAGACAGCAGATTAAGAGCTATTAGTCCCAAATATGCGGTTTTCCCAAGTCAAGTAACCATGTCAAGAAATGCTATTCTGTCTAAAAGGGGCTAAAAAGGACTCAAAGACTACACATAACACATCTCGTGTCTGTGAAGACTGTTTACTAATGAGATCATCAAGAAACAGCCAACATCAATTGTTTAGAGTGAAAATTTGAAACTTGGAAACTGTGGCATAGAGGCTCATAGATTTTCATAGCTGGAAAGGACCTTGGTGGTCATATTCAGCCCAAAGCTCCCACTTTGTAGATGAAGAAATTGAGACAAAGAGACATGACATAATTTGACCACAGTCAATTTATGTCAAAGTAAATAAGGATAAAATATTAATTGAGACAAACAGGAGGTTGATAATCTGAAGAACCTAAGTTCATTAGTGTTTCTGTAACACAATTTAGGGGTTGTCAAGTCCAGTCTAGTTTCCCATCTCTTCCATCCTTCCTATCCCAAAAGCTATGACTATAATCTCAGTCCCAGCCAGGTTTCTGGAAACAATCCTCATTGTAGACAGATGAGATTTAAAGAAATCTAGTCAACCTCTCCAGAACTGATATCAAATTAAACGTGTTCTTTTTTTCCCTAAGCTCTGATTTTATTTCCAGAGATTTTGCTTTGACTCCTTGGCCAAATTCCCTTCTTGAATACAGTTTGGGTAACTAGACCCTGAGACTGGCATTGTTCTTTGTTCTTGAGTTCCAGTCTTGAATATGTGCCTAGTAAAATACTAAGACTAGGACTGTATGTACATTATTCTTGCCAAGCTCTGCTTCTTCCTACAGAGAGAAAAGTTAACCACCATTCCCAGATCAATTGGCCTGCTCCATCATTTAATGATGCAGCTGCCTAGATCTTTAAATATTCATGAAACTAAAAATTCTCCACTGCCCCACTCTTCCTTCTTCTTAGTGCACCTTTATCACTATGTATTGGATTACTCTATCTCATTTCCAATACCTATGACCTTTCTCATTTTATTCATTTATTCAACAAATATTTGTGGAGAGTCTCTTGTATGTCAAGTATTGTGCTAAGCAGAGGTGCAGATGGTAGCAATGAAAAAAAGTTATACTTTAATTCCTGACCTTAAGGGATTTACAGTCTTGTGATGGCAACAGATTGTAAATGGTTCACACACAAAAAAACATGTACTTACAAGGTGAGAAAAGCATTAGGAAGGAAACACAGAATTACCCAGTTAGTCAGGGAAAAGTTTTCTGGAAAAGTAACATTATGTCTGGAGATTTGAAGGATAAAAATGAACTAACTTGCAAAGCACTAGAAAAAGTATTTCAGACCAGGAACCAGCAGCTGTGAACACCCTATAAAGGCTTGGGAAATTGGGGAAACTAAATAGAGACCACTATGGTTGAAATATATTGATGGGAGAGGAAAGCTGATTAAATGAGAAAAGAGAGGCAGATTATACAAACACTGTGGGCCACAGGAAAGCATTTTAATTACAATATAATTGTAATGAGAAGTCATGTTTTTAAGTGAAGAAAAAACATAATTTTCATTTTTAAAAGATTATTCTGCTGAGTTGAAAACAGGCATTCAAACAAAGACATGTACACAAATGTTCATAGCAACATTTTCATAATAACCAAAAGTAGAAACAACCAAATGTCTATCAACTGATGAATGGATAAACAAAATGCTTAATAACCGTGTAATGAAAAATTATTTGGCCATAAAAAGGAATGAAGTACATGGTACATCATGGGTTAACCTTGAAAACATGCTAAGTGAAAGAAGCCAGACACAAAAGGCCAGGAATACATGATTCCATTTAAATGAAATGTCCAGAATAGGCGAATTCATAGAGACAGAAATAGATTAGTGGCTTCCAGGGGCTGGGGGATGGGCATGGGGTGTGACTGCTCAATGGATGAGGGTTTCTTTGGGGGGTGATGAAGATGTCCTGCAGTTAGATACCAGTGATGCTTGCAAAACATTGTGAATGTACTGAAAGCCACTTCATTGTACACTTCTAAAATGGTAAACATGATAAATTTTACATTATGAAAAATTTATCTTGATTTAAAAAAAAAGATTATTATTTGAATAATAGACTACTTTGCAAGAGAGAGGGTCTAGGTGCCAAGGGAGGAATCTCCATACGTAGACAAGAGCAGTGACAGCAGAGACCAAGGAATGGGGAAGATCCACCATAAATTTCACAGGATTTGATGATGTCAGTAACTGAGTCAGGGAGAAGGAAGCAGAGAGGAAGGAAGACATCCAGAATTACTCAGAAGCTTCTGACTGAAAGAAGAACATGTTTCAAGAGGAAATGAAGGGCTCAGCTTTGGACTCATTAACCTTGAGAAGCCCATGATCCAGCCTAGGGTACCCTATGCTAAGACACTTCCACATTTTAGTATATTACTTTAACTTTTCTAAACTTCACTTTTCTCATCTAGAAAATATAAATATTAATGGTGCCTATCTAAGAGAGTTGTTGTTAGAAAGAAGTTAGGTAATTGATGTAAAGTTCTTAGCACAGTTCTTAACACACAGTAGATCCTCAATCACTATTAGAGATTATTACTGTTGTTATAATCTTTGTTTTAATTACTACACTTATTCCATATGCTGATTCTCTGTTCCTCCTTCCAGCTTCTGCAGATGCTTAGCCCACCCAAGAGGGCTGGTTTTGAATGAAGTTTCAAGCCCTCCCAATTTGCTCTATGTTACAGCAGCTAATGAGTCCATAACCAGTCATAATCTTGGATATATTGACAGAGAGGGATCTTTCTGGCTGAAAATAATATTCAGATTCCTTAGCCAGACAAGTATATTCCTATGGTGGAGAAGGCACATTGAGCTCCAATAACCGCATGACAATTTTACTTTTAACAGCATCCAATTCACTTCTAATTTTCTTGGGATCCTCTTATCCTTAATTTTATTTCCTCAAACTTTTTCTCCCACAGGGAATAAAATGTGCTGACAAGCTGACATGAGTATTCCAGTCTACTTGGAATAGTTAATTTCCTCATAGAGATTTGTAAACTGATGTTCTGGTTTATAATCAGACTCTTGTAAGTTTGGTCAGAAGGGATCAATTTGCCTGGGTCTGTTAACCTCTGGGTGTCCACATAATAACCCAGTTTCTGAACCTGAAAGCTGCATATCAGAACCTGGGCAATGAAAAGCCACTGAGAAATGACACATACACTGTAACACCAGCCTAGAAGCAGTCACTCAGACTTCACAATACAATATTGTACAGAATTGTGAATATTAAGGAGTCAATGTATATTAAAGTGCCTGGCACATGTTACACTCTCAGTCAACATTAGTTCATTTTTATTTTTTAAATAATATGCAACTCACAGGGGAAAATAATCCAAGTTTGAAAGATTTCAGATGAACTGAAATGATACTACTTTTTTTGTGCTCCATCTCAGTCAACCCCTAAATTTCCTTTCTCCGATGAGTTTCCTTTTTAGTGTTTTCTCATTTGGTCAGCTGCCTTTTGCAATTGGCTGTCTCCATAGTTCATCACTCAGTAATGCTTAAAGAAAGTATTAGTACAAATCAAAGGGCTATCTGAGAATAATCATATATATTCTGAGGAATAATTAGCTCACAAACTCTGTGATCTTGGGCAAGCCACTTAACCTTTCTACATGTCTATGTCTCATTAGTCAGCAAACATGCCTCAGCAGCCCATCCTATATTGTTTCTTAGTGTCCGAAATTTCCATCTCTAGTATCTATAAACTATATTCACTACTAAATCCTCAGCACTCAGCACCCATACGTGCTATTGACATATATGTTGAACGATTGAATGTATGTATTTTAGGCCTATATTTGGTTCACAAATCTCATAAATAAGCCCAATTTTCACAATAAAGAAAATGGAAATCAGTCGCTAACTTGTTTTACACAAAATTTTAAAAGTTCTAAGTCTTAAAAAATATAACTGGCAAAAAAATATCAGCTAAAGTTGAAAACAGACTCTCGTATAAGCATTCTATATGCCAACCTCAACATCATTATAAAGGGTGAATGAATTAAAATATCTGTCGATTGATCAAAACTTGTTGAATTTTTTAAAGCATAAATTGTATGGCTTTTTTTTTTTTATTTGGGCCTTTTTTCCCACCTCTGAATGTCCAGAGAGCATTGTTCACAATAACTAATTTAACAAATCTATCCTTTTGGAGTTTCTGTTGCTTTGAAGAAATGATGACACCCTTCAACACTGATTAGAATCACAGTACCTAAGAGAAGCTCTTTTATTTTTTGGTGGCATATTTACTTTCTAGAAATTATCTTTGGCTTTTAACTCACCTAATTCACATTTGTGACTACAAAACAATTATAAATGATAATTTTCCATGCTTTTCACCTTTGTTAATAAACAGTTTAAGGAATGAGGGAGATATTTTAAAATTCATTTTAATCTACCATTGCTGGCATTTAACAGAAATCAGGACACCAGTTCAAAAATTACATACCAAGTCAAGAATGGAAAACTTGAGCTTGCAGAAAAAGTTGTGTTGTCTTTTCTAACAAACCTCACGTTTTCCAAAAAAGAAGTAGACTATATTTATGATTTCTTATTTTGTTTTTCATTTACTCATAATGACTATAGCATAAATAAAATTATGTATATTTTCTATACTATAGTTTCCCTCAGTTCAATTAGTTCAGTTTCACAAGTATTACTGACTACCTGTTGGGAGCCAGCCACTATGCTAGGTTCTAAGGAGTACAAGAGTAATAAGATATATTTTCTAACTCTCATGAAGTTCACATATTACTAAATTTTTAATTGTTTTTTCAATATCTCAGTTGCCACAACCATTTTAATCAAATAATTTTACTTTTGCAGTTTCATATTTTGAGGTTTAACATATTACTGCTTTAACATTTTTGAAAAATTACTGGTCTGAGGGAAGCTAGAAAAATTTAAATAATTACAGTACATCATCATTCAGGTAATAATAAAAGTATTGTCTTAGCCTGTGTTCCCCAGAATACAAAGCCTAAGACACAAAAATGTAACTTAAGGTCCAGAGCTAGGGAATGGGGGAGAAAGGAGGAAAGAAAGGTATGTCGATAAAAGATTCCATGTTGAGTTGACTGGTCACCCATTCAGATGGCTGGATGTTCACTCTTACAGGACACCTTAATAACCTCTTAGGGAAAGAAAGTATGAAGTATTTATTCATTACTGTTGCCTCCTATTGATCAAGGGTGGTCCCCTAATAAATCAACTCCCCATCATTTCTAGGTTGCACTTGCATGAATACTGAACAAAATCTCTGGGATGTTTTACTCCTTACTGCTTCACCAACAGTAAAGAATCCTTGTGGAGTGGCAGAAGGAGGAGGAGAAAGCGGTAAATTGCACCAGCCTGAAGCAGGGAACTGTCAGGTTGCTCCCCCATGAAACTGGGCAGCATTTTCATAGAAATGGTCACCACAGCCACAGCTGGAATAAGAGGTGAAACTAACAAAATTTGAAGCCATGTGTAAGAAGCATTTGATAAAAGTGTATGTAAGGCACAGAAGTAGAAACGAATAGAGAATAATCAATTCTGTCTGGAGATAAAGGGATCAGAAACTTCACAAACAATTCCTCAGAAAAATGATTAAAAGTAATTGAAGTATCAGACTGGGCGCAGTGGCTCATGCCTGTAATCCCAGTACTTTGAAAGGACAAGGCAAGTGAATCATTTGAGGTCAGGAGTTCGAGACCAGTCTGGCCAACATGGTAAAACCCTATCTCTACAAAAATTAGCCAGGCATGGTGATGTGCGCCTGTAGTCCCAGCTACTCAGGAAACTGAAGCATGAGAATTGCTTGAACCCAGGAAACAGAGGTTTCAGTGAGCCGAGATCACATCATTCATTGCACTCCAGCCTGGGCAACAGAGTATGACTCTGTCAAAAAAAAAAAAAAAAAAATGTAATTGAAGTGTCAGATGGCAAAAGGGGATTGGTAGTCCAGACAGAAGGAACAATATATATGACACAGAGGTTTGAAACAACAAGATATATTTGAAGAAATGAAAGAAAATTAGTACCTATATTCCTGGAGTTGAAGAGACAGTAGATGTTGTTAGAGACGTAAACAGAGCCCAAAACGTAATGGATTTGATAAGCCATGTTAGGAGTTTAAATTTAGTACCAGATAAAATGGACAGTCATTTGGGTGGTTTTAAACAAAAATATAAATTTAGGGTAAGGTGTAAATAGAATTATACTAATAAATATTATTATAGAAGTAGGAAATATGAAAAAATAAGATATTGCCTTTAAATAGATTCAGCTATGTTAAGGATACATATTATAAGCTCTAGAGTAAACACCAAAACACAATAATAAAAGGTATATCTAAGAAGCTAATAGAGAAATTAAAATGGAACACACACACACAGATTCAACCAGCTCATAAGAAGGCAGAAAAAAGAGAGAAAAAAATAGAAAGACAGAATGAAAACAATAAAGAAGTACACTTAACACCAACATTTCAACAATTATACTAAATGTAAATGGACTAGACACTCCAATTAAAAGTCAAATAAGTGCAACATGGTTGAACTTCACAGATATTGCGCCAATTGGACACAAACAAGTACATACTAAATAATGTTAATTTAAATAAAAGTTTGAATCAGACAAAACCACTTTATATTGACAGAAATCAGATCAGTGGTTGCCTGAAAAACTCGTTAGTGCAAGATACTGACTTCAAAGATGTAAGAATGAATCTTTTAGGGATATGAAAATGTTCTATATCTTAATTGGTTTGGTGGCTATACAAATGTATATGTTTCTCAAAGTCATTGACCTGTACACTTAGAATATGTAGGTTTTGCTATATATAATTTATACCTAAACAAAATTGACTAGAAAAAAAGAGCAAACAAACATCTCTCAAGTTCCTTACTTGAATGAACAAGTGGTGATGATGGTGAGAGTAGAGGAGAAACAGAATGTTTTGGCCTCACATTATAGGTTTGTTTACATGGAGTGCCAGTTCAAAGCGAAGCCATTATGCTACAGGCTGGAAGATCAAGGACAAAGAAGACACAGTTCACCAATTTGAAGGGTAGTCACAAAGTCTAATGCAGAATATATGAAAATAACTTCGTTTACTACACTAGGGGAAACGTTCCACTAGAGTTATGGGCAAAGTGCTGTGGAAGAGAGATACTTCATGTAATAAAACATTAAAAATTCTCCATCATTAGATGAAAAACAAATATTTGTATATCCACACAGTAGAATGTTATTCAGCAATTAAAAGAAGCAAAGTATTAAACATGTAACAACATAGATGAATCTCAAAATAATTATACTGAGTGAAAGAAGCCAGACTTATCTTCCCCCAAAAAAGTATACATTATATAATTCCATTGTATAAAACTCTAGAAAACAAAAGCTCACCTATAGTGATAGAAAGCATATGAGTGATGGTGTAGCAGGAGGAGGGTATGGAGAGCAATGGAAAGGAAGGAGTACAAAGGAGAATGAAGAAGTCATCAGGGTGATGTATATAGTCATTATTTTGATTGTGATCATGATCTGAAACTTTTTCTCACCCCTCTTCCTCCAAGCAAAATTAGTCACATTCTATTTTGTTCTACTGTGTCCTATGTTTGTTTCATGGGTAATACATATGTCAAAATTTATTAAACTAAACTAAATATGTGCAGTTTACTGTAGCCAATTATACCTCAACAAAACGATCTTGAAAACACTGAAAACAATCTTGGATGATGAGATATATCATGTTATAGCTGCACTGAGTAGCATATGATCTACATTAAAACCTGAATTTCTAACATTAAATATAATAAAGAAAATATTTGAGTTGAAATAATGATACTGGCAAGCCCTGACTGAGTGTTTACTCTGAGCCAGGCACTTTGTTAAGTCACTCACTTGCATCTTTTCATCCCTACACCAACCCAATGAAGTAGGTAGTATTAACATTTTCAAATAATAAATGAGGAAACTGAGGACATGGAGTTAGAAGTGTGTTCACCTGTGAGTAACAGAAAAACCAACTTCAGGGGCAGAAACAAATAATGGCTGTTATTCTTCAAAAAGTAAAAAAGGGGACTGGAGATAGGCAATTCTGGTCTGTTTTACCTGCTAAGTAATTTGGACAAGGACAGGCAGGCTGTTTTTTTGCTGTCCCCACCCTCATGCAGAGTGTACCACTTGCCTCATAGTTACATGATAGCTGCTATATCTTCTGGAATCACAGGACTCCAGGTAAAATAAATAGAGATAGGTGATGAGTATACTAATAGCCAAGACTTCACCACTACACGATATATACAAAAAAGGTGAACAGAAAGAAGACAAAAGGGTCATACTGGCTGAATCTCCTAGCTTCCTCAGGGGTTTCACCCAGCAGGCTTTTGCCTATTTGTCATTGGCCAGAACTGTGTCACATGGTCACCCCTAACTGGAAGATGGCTAGGGAGAAGGTGATTGTAGATAGAAGCCAGAGTAGCAAATTAGTAATTTCTGCCATTGCTACTAAGAGATGGAGTCAGAATTTGGTCTAGACTTATTCTCCAGGCCTGTGCTATTAACCATAATATTATATGAATAAAGTTATCCATAAATTCTCCCCAAAGTCATCTTAATATGCCAAGCAAAAAGAAAAAATGTCATACTGAGAAACACGGATTTGACACAGTGTAAGCGCACAGGGAGCATGTAGATGACTTTTTAAAGTAGCATTATTTTATTATCTAATGCAGGCAAAATTGAAAATGTGAGAGAGAAAGGAAGGAGTGAATACAGGGAAAAAAGGTGGGCAATGGTGACCTATAACTTAATTTCACATATTTTTATTTGATAGCTTTGTTTCTTCTGTGGCCTTGTAATACAGCACCAGTTCCTGAATGTCTCATCTAGAAAATTTCTCTGGTTCTTTGTCAGGGTAATTTTCCACATTCTACAAGTGTTATCTGGGTATAAACAGGACGCAAAGTAGTGTTTAAAACAGGAAACAAAAATTATACGGCTCATATTTAGAAGACATAAATATTTTCAAAGCACTTGCTATTCAAGTCATATCCCCTATGAGATTAAGCCTGTATACATTTACACTGTAGTATACTTAGTGTCTGTCCAGTATTTTCATCAATTAGAATTTATACAACTTATTTGCTCAATGATCCAGTAGATAGAAGAAGCATTTTGTCAAGTATAAAATATTATATGAGTGTTAATGGCTATTTATGACTCTATTAGAATATAATTTTTGGTCAGTGAGTTGAATATTGGTTAAGAATCCACTTTTTCAATCTAAATTATTAAAGATTCATTATATATTAGCACATTCCAAAAACATATGGATAAATCCACAGCCATTTATTGAGCACATACTATCAGTCACACATTGTACTGGGTTCAGAAATAAAGCATAGTAACTGCACTAAAAATAAATCATAATCTAATGACGACAATTTGATAACTGCTATAGTAAATTTATGTAATTGGCACAACAAATGTCCTTCTGATTTCTCTTCCCTCTACATTTTTTACTTTTATTTTATCTTTGGATGTAACTGCAAGGTAGTTGATTAAAATGATAAAGTAATAGCAAGAACACTGTAGAGTTTACACCTGAGATATTTAGAAATATACTCTCTAAATTTTTTATTATTTGATCAAATGTAAAACAAATTTACAAATTACTGGCTAGGACAAAACATTGCCAAAGATCAAGTGTGTTGGTTATGGAGACGTGTCAATAATCTTCTGCTGCAGATTCAAACTGCAACCTAGAAACTAGCACAGCCATCACGCTGTACTAAAACTGACAGAAGTGAGTTTTCAAGCACAGTTCACTGCTTTTTGTCATCTACATGCATAGCAAGTACACACCGCTGATTTGCCATTCCACTCAGAGAAGAGGAAAAACTTCACACTACCTTAATATGGCTGTAGGTTGGTTAGCTGCTTTTAAAAGAAAAGTTTAAAGATCCTATTCAAGAAAATCCCCAAACCTTTATATAGAACTACAGGATATGAACGATGCAACATTTTCTTTACCATCAACGATTTTGTGAAATTTTGATGTAGGCCTGAGACTTCAATATTGAGTCATTATTATAAAAACAAGACTTTCCGATCTGAGAAAAACATATTTATGTGAATTAAACTCATTCCAGGAGAAGGAAAGTGCAGAGTGATCTTGGTCACACATTCTTTTCCTCTGAATCAAACAGGTAAAATAACTTATTATTATAATTATTAAATAAAAGTCATAAGCTCACTGATGAGACTCAAACAAGATTCCAAAAGGTCTCAGACAGTAACCAACACTAAGTGCTTATTGACCATCTGCCACATTTCAGGCACTATGGTAGAAGTGCAGCTATTGACTTGCTCACAAGAAGCCTGTTAGGTACTAAGAAAAGTCTTACCAGCATGAAACCATGAAACAATAAGAGTATATATTCTTAAAGTGTTAAACAGAAATGTATGAACTATTAGAAACTACAGTTTTTATATCTATATATACACATATGGAAACTATATATATGTAATTGTTTATAAGTACTTTATATATATGTACGTTATATATATAAACAATTCCTAATAAGTACTCATTGTCTGGCTCAGTCAAGCGTAATAGGAAATCACGATAAGCAGAAAAGGAAAAAGAAGCAGAACTGGAATAGGGTGTTAAATGATTTACAGAATACAAATAAGAGGAAAGCAGAACAGCTTAAATGCTAGGAACTACACAAGCAAAAGCACAGATCTGGAAATGCACAATGACTGAGGGAATTGGCTGAGACATGAAAAGGAAAGCTCTGGCTATCATGGTTGGTTAGCACTAAACATTGGATCTGATAATATTGGTTAGTTCACTTGGGAGCACTGAGTAGTATATTGAGAACTTTGCATTTCACCTAGTGGGCAATGGGCAAAGGCAGTATCTGAGCTGGGATGACATTTCATTCAAGGTTTTTATATGCATTGTTCATAGTACAAAGTATATGCTTCTTGCATACACATTCAAATGCTTATCACATGACATCAAAAGCATAAGCAACAAAAGAAAAACTCTATAATTTGGACTTTACCAAAAATTTTTAAATTTTGTGCTCCAAATGATACAATCAGAAAAGTGAAAAGACAACCCATAGAATGTGAGAAAATATTTGCAAGTCACATATCTAATAAGAAACTTGTATCCAGAATATATAAAGAAGTTTATAACTTGACAATAAAAAAGACAGCCAAATAAAACATGGGCAAAGGATTTGAAGAGACATTTATCCAAAGAATATGTACACATGACCAGTGGTACATGCAAAGACGTTTACCATTAGTCATTGGAGAAATGCAAGCCAAAAACCACACTGAGATATCACTGTATAGTGATATCTCACTATAAAAACCACTGGAATGGCTATAATTAAGATTTAGGCAGTAACAACTGTTGGTGAGGATGTGAAGAAATTGGAACTCTCCTACATTGCTGATAGGAATGTAAAATGATTCAGACATTTTGGAAAGCAGTTTGACAGTTTCTCAAAAAAGTAGAGCTACCATATGATACAACAATTCCACTCCTAGGTATACACCCAAGAGAAATGAAAATATATATCCAAATAAAAATGTGTGCAAATGTTTATAGCTACATTAACAATAGATGTACTGTGGAAATAACCCAATGTCCATCAAGTAATGAATGAAAAACAAAATGCGGTATATTTTCATACAATGGAATAATATTTAGCCACTAGAAGTCTGAATAAAGTATCCAAAATAGGCAAACCTATAGAGACAGAAAGTAAACAAGTGGTTGTCTAGGATTGGCAGGAGGTTGGAGGAATGGAGAGTGACTGCTAATGAGTTTTGGGTTTCTTTTAGCGGAGACAAAATCTTCTAAAATTATATTTTGGTGATAGTTGCACAACTCTGTGAATATCATAAAAGAAAAATGAAATTGGACACTTTAAATAGTTGACTGGTATCACATGTGAATTATATAAAGCAGTTTTACAAAAGTACACTTTAAAATTGCCTGGGTTCTAATTGTCCCAGTAAAGTTTTGTCTACAGCAGATTTGGTCCTTTGCCTCCCTGTGCCCCAAGACTCAGTCAATACCTCCAGAGATGGAAGAAGCTCAGTTTCCACTCACTGAAACAGGCTTGTCCCTGAAAAAGATGTTTGTTAATCACCTATTATGAATCACCTATTATATCTGCAAATGGGTTAACATTTTACTCAGATTTCTAATTTAGTTACCTTTTAAAGGTATGTTTTCAGTAAATACCAATAAATACATTAACTATGTTGATAACAAATTATGTACCCCATCCTATTTAGCTACATGTGGTGTAAAAGTCCTAAATAGAAAGGTTAAAAACTACCTCTGACTAAAACTACTTCTCACAAAGACTCCCATTTACGTGTCCACAGGGTAATTCAACACTTTGCCAGCTATTTAGTTGTGGCTTCTTAGAGGAAACAAGATGTCAGTCTCTATTTTCATGGATCACTTTTATCTGAAATTTTTTCTCTGCATGATCCAAATTTACTAGAATCATAATCTGTCCTTTGTAATATGTTAAAAAGTGGAGAAATTAATTATGTGTAATTATACATGGAGTCTCCCAGTATACTTTCAGAGCTTATTATTAGTAAATTTCTTGACAAAAGAAGGACAAGAATAGAAATATTTCATTACAAAGAAACTAGGATAAGGCAGCTGTTTTTTCAAATTACTATTACCCTGACTTTTATTATGTAGTATTTAATACCCACTGGCATACTTTACATGCACTTGTCATTTTACTTTTATTATTGTCTGTCTCTTCGCAGAGGGGTATAAGTACTATGAGGAAAGGAACTTTGGTATTTTTCACTCCTATGTCACCAACACCTATGACATTCAATGCTGTAGGTGCTCAATATTTCAATATGATAGGTATTCAATAAATATTTAATTAATTTAACATTTGGGAAGCATTGGAAGAGTCCCACAATTGCTGACTGAATAAAATTAAAAGGAAAATAAAGTGCTTTTACATTTTAACTGTTTTATCTCACAAAATCTCTCCAATATCCTGATAACCCTGTCTCTACTGTTTGCAGAATAAGAGTTGGCATTTTCAACATGGTGATCAAAAATGTTTAAGGTTATCATTCACTGTTATTTTAAATTCATTGTGTATTATTATTGTAATTTAACATAGAGTGATCGTTAGAATCTGATTTGCATTGGAATAAACAAAATGAGAAAATTTTATTTGAAGATGCAGTTGTACTTCTTATCAAGCCATCATTAATGTAATATTTTTGTTGTAAGAACACAATTTGGGGAGGGAGGGAGGAGGAGAAGAAAAGATAACTACCGGGTTCTGGGCTTAATACTTTGATGATAAAGTAATATGTACAAAAAAATCCTGTGACACATGTATACTTATGTAACAAACCTTTGTATGTATCTCCAAACCTAAAATAAAAGTTAAAAAATAAATTCAAAAAATTTTAAAAAACACAATTTTAGAATATTTTGATAAAATTTTGATGAACTCCTCCTTGGAGGTAGTCATATAAGAAATACTAGTATTTCCCACATTTTTTATTATTCTCATTTTTTTCTACCCCAGGTCCATCAGCACTCCTCTATGGAAAATGTTTTTAATTCTTAGACATCTTTCATTTTGTTTTAGAAATAAATCACAAAATTATATCACCATGTTTTCTATAATTTTAATTTCTTATTATTTTTATAAATCAAGATTTTAAAGAAATCGCTAAGATAATATAATTTTTAGGCCAGGTGCAGTGGTTTACACCTGTAATCATACTGCTTTGGGAGGCTGAGGCAGGCAGATCGTTTGAGCCCAGGAGTTCAAGGTCAGCCTGGGCAACATGGAAAACCCCTATCTCTAAAAAAGTTACCAAAATTAGCCGAGTATGGTGGCCTGCACCTGTACTCCTAGCTACTCGGGGGCCTTAAACCCGGAAATGGAGGCTACAGTGAGCCATGATGGCTCCACCACACTTCAGCCTGGGTAACAGAGTGAGATGACTCTGTCACAAAAAAAAAATTTTAATTTTTGTCTCTTAAGTCTTGTGAAATTTTTCCTTAATCTTTACCTTATGCCAATTCAGGATCTGTATCCTCTCTACTCATCTTTCTTAGTGGTCTATCATTTTTTCTCCTATACTTTGTTCTAGCTGTCATGATATCATAGTAATCCTCAATATGCGAAACAACTCAAGAAACAGTTCAAGGAAAACACTGACATTTTACAAAACACTAGTATATTACACTTCAAAATTTTGTCTGTTTGGGATTAGTTTGTGTTTCTTTCAGCTACTGAAACCTCTCTTAATTTTTCTCTTTGATAGGCAATCATTAGATTCCATGGATTTTAAATATAGATTACATATATCTTAATATCATCATAGTGTAGTTTTATACAAGAACACTTTGTAAAAGTATGGATATAAAAGAATCCCTCCTTTGGTAGGAAAATAAATTTGGGATGTAAATCGAGTTTCACGTAAAATCTCAAGAGTAGTTTTTGTGGGAAATGTAAAACTAAGTGAAGCAGTTACAGAGATTAACAGTTCAGGATCCATTTCCTTACCAACTCATTAACACTGAAGAAAAGTATCAGAAGATGAGGAAAAGATAAGGGAAGAGAGGTTTTTTTCTCAATGAGTAAACATGTCACACCTAAACAAGAAAGGGTCTTATTCAGAAACCATTCTGTAAACGATGTGCTTTGTCTGCTGTACCCACTCTGCATGCCTAAATCTTGACTGAAATTTTCTTCTGTATCTTCCCAATTAAGATGTTATGTTTAATACCATTTAGAAAATTGTTTTACATATTATTTTAAATGATAGTAAAAAAATTTTCAGAATGACTAAATGAATACCTTAAAATAAATTATATAGATAGCTGGTTTTCTATTCTGTTCTAGAGGAATTTACAAGTCTCCTATAAAAGACAAGCCAGGACCATGGTCTTGGTATCAAATATAGGATAAATTGTTATATTTTTACAAGAGCGCATTATCCTAAACCACATAATAAGTGAAAATAACACAGTTGTTCTATTGCATTATATATTGAGGCATTTGACTCCATCAGTTTTCATATAGGTGTCTGAAAATCACACAAAAAGCTTATGATTTCCAGCTCTGTTTTAAACCAAATCATAAGACCTGTCTTCAAAGAGTTTTATTGGAAAAGATTCATATTAGCAATAGAGAATATAGGGTAAAAACTGAATTATACTGTAGAAATTTAAAATCTATAGCCTCTATCTAGCATGTAGGAAAAAAAAAAGAAAAGAAAACTGGTGTATTACCCATCTCTACACATGGTGACAATTCTTGCCATCAATGACATCAAAACACATTTTCACCACTGTACAAATACACACTGGCTCCTTGTTACAAGTTGCAGTATGCTGATCAATATCAAATGGACTAGTTTGACCTGTGAGCACAAAAACTACTGTAATCTACTACGCTAAACCCAAAGAAGCAGTTTACAGGAAAATAGAATTGTTTCTTCATTGGGAGAATTAATTTCAGATTAAGCATTCTCAAATTATGTTGAAGTGACCCACTGGGGAAAAGAAAGAGCAAATTTGATTTTCAAGCCTTAACATCACTATCAAAAGTTTATCAATTTGGGTATCATGATTTTTGTGAATGAATCACCTTCCTCTCATAAGTCCCCAAAAGGATTTTTTTGCAATAGTTTTACTAATTTTCTACTCAGAGAAAAGCTTTGTAATTAATTTTACATAATCACCAAATAGAATGAATAATCTGGCTCTTTACCTGAGAAGTTAGGACCCATGAGCCTTAATTCCACAGCTTCCACAAACCTGACTTATTTTTTATTTTATTATTTATTTATTTATTATTTATTTATTTTTGAGATAGAGTCTCGCTCTGTCACCCAGGCTGGAGTGCAGTGGAGCGATCTCGGCTCACTGCAAGCTCCGCCTCCTGGGTTCACACCATTCTCCTGCCTCAGCCACGCAAGTAGCTGGGACTACAGGCACACACCACCACACCCAGCTAATTTTTTGTCTTTTTGGTAGAGATGGGGTTTCACCGTGTTAGCCAGGATGGTCTCGATCTCCTGACCTCATGATCCACCCACCCTTGCCCACCAAAGTGCTGGGATTACAGGCGTGAGCCACCGCACCTGGCCTATTTTTAATTTTATTTTTATTTTAAGTCCTGGGGTACATATGCAGGATGTGCAGGTTTGTTACACAGGTAAACATGTGCCATGGTAGAATTTTAATATCTGCAAATGACCTAGAACCATTAATGTTGAGAATCAGAAAATACATGATTAGAAATAATCTATAAGTTGTTGACCATTACAAACATTTATCTGAAGTCTCTTCCCCAGGTTAAAATTTAATGAGGTTGCCTGCCCCAAAACCATCACTCTGCCAGCCTGCTTTTTCTGACCATAACTGCTGAAGGAGTCTTCAATCTATTTTCATCGGAATATTCTCACATTAAATTATGCTGAAAACAAAAGCATTCACCGTATTGGAAGGATGGAAAACACTGATTAGTTCATCCTCAAAATGTTTAACAAGATCTCAGCAGGAGACAAAGAGAAGTCTAAAGAGAACAATCAAGCTCTTGGTAAAAAGGAAAATTCAGCTAGCCTCACAAAACTGCCACTAATGCACAAAGTTACAAGAGCAGCAGTAATTACGGCCAGTGCTGTATCCTCATGTATGGGAACAAAATTTATAACTAAAATATATCTATATCAGAGTCTTTTGTAGAAGTGGGATAATTCTGTAAAGGGGTCCTTGGCAGAACTATTCTTCCAAATGGCCATAGCCATTTCCATTTTTGCCACACATATTTCTTTCTCCTTCACTTCAGGCAGTAACGTAGAACAGGTGAGCAGTGTTTGGTATCAGAGTTAGGTTCAAGTCCTAGTTTTTCACTTACTCATTTTGCAAATCATTTTACGTCTGATCCTCAATTTCCTTCTCTCTAAAATGAGGGTAGTAATTCCTACCCCCAGGAACCATTATGAGAATTAAATAGTACAATTTATGCAAAATGTCTGACACCGAAAAGCTACCAAATAAATATACAATGCTTTTCTACCTGGTATAGACAGACCTTTGTAGGTAATGAAGTAGCATCTGAAATACAAATTTTTAAAATTCTATTTGGCATCCAAAACTTATTAATATTGAAGGTGTTATTTTTCACACTGATGTATTATTCAAATGTTGAAAAAGGAAAACACTGCTGTCTTTAAACAGCATACATTTCACTTCAGGCTATCTGTTTATAGCAATGAACTGGGAACATTATGCAGTAATGAGGCAGTTCTGAAATCAGCGTTGGAGGCTGTGAGAACCAGGAGGAAACAGAATGCCACAGCACCAGAGGTTATTGAGACTCAGTGCCCAACGATTAGAGCACAACTCATATAAAATTAAAAGGAAGAGGAATTATTCTAGTACTAGCTATTTATGATAAAAATACACATGTGGCATCACCTCAAGCCAGTTTATAACAACTAAAATTCTATGAGATTTAGAAATCATTTTGATAGAATGAAATTATCAATACTAATAAAAATATCTTATCTTTCAAAAGAATGAGAATGAGTCTGTGAAATAAAAGGTCGGTCCAGTTGCAGTTAAAGCAGAATATGTGTTATTTTTGTTACAGCAATTTTAAGCAGTCCTTCAAAAATAGCACAGGCCCAAAGCTTCAGTACCAGTATGAAAATAAATCATGCTGCTAAAAGGTAAATATTTTTATTATCTCTAACAACTTTGTATTAAAACCATTGTGAAAATGCAGCTAGATTCTTTAAAAATCACTCTCAAACATGTATATGCATTTGAATGATATGTAAATTATGTTACTAAGTTGATTTTACACAATGCAGAGCAGAGCAGCAAAGAAAAAGACTTCACTCAAACAGTTGAACTGACAATGCATTTCTTTGGCTATAGCCAGTAAAAGACTTCAGCACAAACTTAAAGAAATGGTCTTTACATGCTCTAAAAATAATAAAAATAACACCATATGTTTACTTAATATTGAAAACATTTGAAGCCCCTCACTTAATCTTAACAATTCTATAGCACAGGTATTTTCAATATCTGTTTTACTGTTAAGACGATTAAGGCAAAAATAGGCTAATTAACCTGTCCAAGATCACAAATGTAAGTGGAAAATCTGGATTTCATTGTCTGACTATGGATCCCACACTTTTTTCTGTTACATTATGTTACTCCATCTCTGCTTTATATTTTCCTAAACCACTAATGGATAGCAGTGTTGACTGGAGACAAGTGTGGGTGCTCAATCTACATGATCTCTTTCAGCCTCCATAGCCTAATGATCATGTGATCTTAGAAGTGAATTATTTCAGACAGAGCCATACTGCTTCTGCAGGTGTTTGGGTGTCCCTGGTTTCCTCAGGGATAACTTTTTGCACTTCTTCCAAAACTAAATGTGAAACAGAAAAGAGAGCTACTTTCCTATGTACAGCTCCCCCACATAGATGACAACCTCATAAGTCACCCAGAAGATAGACGTTCTGTCCTGGCATTAGAACCTTTTGCATAATTTGCTAAGCAGAACTGTCTGACAGTAGCCAAATATTAATATGCAAATTATATTACTATAGATTATGAGCAATGACATCGTTGTTAAAAGAACAGTGAGAAAGAAAGAAGAAAGATGAGATTAGAGTATATGAAAGTTTCTGAGTAATTGCTAATTCCAAAGCCATAAAAAGCAAAATTCGTATAGGATGGCCTGGTTCAAAATTGTAGGATAACAAAAGAAAGGAAAGGGAACTCAGGGTAAATTACTAATAGGCAAAAATGTAGATAACTAGAAGTGTGTGATACCACTTCTATGAGTCACTAACGGAGGAGACAGTGAGAGATGGCCTTTAATGAATGTATAAAATAAAGCAAATGTGTAAGATTTAGGGTCTGAAAAAGCAACTAATATGCTAGAATCATTCTAAATATGACTTAATAACACTGGAAAGGGGAACAAAGGCCAGTTATGAGCTTATTTAAACTTTTCAATTCCTGAGATTGTTGTTTTCTGAATTAACTTTATTCCACACCAATATTCAATGAAGGACAAACATAGAATATAGACTACTTATTATTGGTAGAGCAATTTCTCTGAAATAGTAGCTCATAACTTATTAATGCATAGCACTAAGTGCTAGAAGACGTGAATTTATGCTTTCAAAGTTCTGAAAAAAAAAAACTTCAACCAAGAAATATATGTCCAGCCAAATGATTTGATCTATTAAGTATGAAAGTAGAATAAAGATCTTTGTGGTTTGTAAGATCTCACTCACTTTGACTCCTGTGTACCCTTCCTTAGGAAGTTAACTTAAGGATGTAAGCCATAAAGAAAACATAAGATCCAAGAAACAGGGTGATGTCCAGGGAACATTGAAAGTAAGTCTCACAATGAAAGCTTTGGAATGACCCCAGATAGTAACCAGAGCAGACTGGATCCAGTGGATATAGCATTCCAGGAGGCAGGTCATCAGAGGAAAAAAGGAACTGAATGGATTGAGAACTATGAAAAGGGTAAGAATATGATAAAGTCTAATAGTGAAGTGTTTAAACAGATAATTCATCGGGATTTGAAGCTAGAATATTCTCCCCTGAGTGGCAGAGAAGTCCTATATGAAACCTATTGAGAAAGAAGTGTAACTTCCATAGACCCATAGAGAAGGAAATATATTACTAACGCACTGTGCCTAGTTCTGCAGACATATTATATTTATCTGGTCATTTTAGAGGGAATATTGTTTATTAACTTAGAAGACTGAGAAGCACCAAGGTAAAAAGAAGTGGAAGAAAAACTGGGAGTTATAATGTGTTTGTCCTACAAAGTAGAGAGTTCAGAGGTACTATCCATTGTCAATGAAATAAGAAATACAGATTTGATTATATTTTTGAAGTACCAAAGTTAACCTGTAGGGAAACAGACTACTGATATGATCATATGTAGAAAAAGAGGAATGGGGAAGTAAAGAGTAATATAAATAAATTCAGTCTTAACCTAGCATATCAAGAGGAAAATACAGCCAGGCGCCGTGGCTCACCCATGTAATCCCAGCACTTTGGGAGGCCAAAGCAGGTAGATCATCTGAGATCAGGAGTTTGAGACCAGCCTGGACAACTTGGCAAAACCCCATCTCTACTAATAATACAAAAGTTAACTGGGCGTGGTGGCATGCACCTGTAGTCCCTACTAGGGAGGCTGAGGCAGGGGATTGCTTAAACCCGGGAGGCGGAGGTTGCAGTGAGCTGAGATTGCACCAGCGCACTCCAGCCTGAGTGACAGAGCAAGACTTCATCTCAAAAAAAAAAAAAAAAAAAAAAAAAAAAAAAAAGGAAATAGTATATAAAGGTGCTAAAGCAAGAAATAATGATATATATGATATATATTGATTAGAAATACAGATATAACAATGTCAGCTACTCAGGAGTCTGGGGCAGGAGAATCGCTTGAACCTGGGAGGCAGAGGTTGCAGTGAGCAGACATTGCACCACTGAACTCGAGTGGGTGACAGACGGAGACTCTATCTAAAAAAAGAAAAAAAAAGAAAAGAAAAGAAAAAAGAAAAAGAAATATAGATATAACCACTGGAAGAATCAAAACAAAAACAGTTAAACATTGGTCACCTCTAGGGGTAGGGAAGGGTGTGGCTAAGGACTGTGGTTTTTTATTATAAATTCTTCCATATTGTTTGACATTTTTAACCACATAAATTTGTTATTTAAATAAAATTGCATGTTTATCAATGCACAGAAAAATGAAAATATTCCTTAGAGTGTCTTCCTCACAAGTAATACAAAATGAATATGTTTAATCGTTGCTGGGTATCATCCTGACTACTAAAAGTGACAATGATTATACACGGGGAGCATAACCCAACCCCAAATAAGCTCTATTGCCACAAACTAGGCCGATTTATTTTACGAAAAAAAATAGAAGCTACTCCAGTAAGTGTCAGGTAAATTGTCACAAGAATATTTTCTTTAATATGGAGTACAACTCAAATAAGAGAGTCAGAAAAAAGATATTTTTTCCTTCTCCTATGGGACTTTTTGTTGTTTTGAGAAACATGTATAGTGTTTTGGCCATACTGAGGTTCAGAAATAGCACTTGCATCTTCTACCCGAATATATTTATGGTAAAGATAATTATGCACCCCATGCACTGACGCACTCAATGCATCAGCAAATATGGCAAATCTCAAGACTGTCAGCGAAAGTCTCAACTTCTCGTAGTCTCAGCTGAATAACCTTCATGAGGTAGCATTTGGGAAAAGTTTTTTTTTTTTTTTTTTAAGTGAAGAAAGCAAAATGCATCAAAGTCAACACCTTGAATTGCACCTGGAAGCAAATCGTGGAACTAGAGGACAAAATATAATGGTCCCCTGTGGCTTATCCTATTAAGAAATAAGCCTTCACTCATTTTCTGAGTTGCATTTTCAAAAGCTGTTTCAAGTAGACTGCATTGCAGTAATATAGTTTTAAGAAAGCCTAGAAAGAAAGTCCACACTGATATTATTTAGTAAATGATCTGAACAGTGCCATTTGGCTTTGGTGTACCTGACTTAAGCAAGAATGACCTAACAGCAAATCATCATCTGTCGCTAAATTTGGGATGTTATCTTCCTCTGTGTCACCTAAAATTCATGCAGTTTTAAACAGATACATTTTGATAAAATATTGACAATAATAAATGTTTCTGATACTTAACTATAAGCCAGCAGTGCTGATAAAGCAAACTGCCTAATGATATAAAAGCAGAAGCAGATCTGGCTCTTAGGCAAAACTGTGGAGCAAGTAGCCCTCAGTGACCCACCTCTTTTGGAGCTCCGCTCTTACGAGCACCTTATAGACCAAGGCCTGCCCTCTACAATATCACCCAGGTACTATTTCTACCTTACCAAATACATCCCTCCTATATGTGATTCTTTCTTCTCCTTGGTCCAGTCAATAGAAGTATTAAGACCATATTGTGGGAATCTAAGTAATATAAGAAAATTATTTCAACAATAAAAGATACATAAGGGGGAAGACTGAGTATCCATTTATGGATATTTGTATGCAACACGCTTAAGAACTAACAGTAGTAAAACACGAAAGAGCTGGCCAGGTCAGCTGGGTCTGTAAGGGAATAACAGCAGTACACATTCTACTGGGAAAATAAACAAGGACAATAAAGAATGAGATAAGCCTTAGGGCGACTCTGGAAATCATAGTCCAGTGAAGAGGGGTACTATCACTCCTATTTTCTAGAAGAAACGTATAGCATATCAAAATGCTTACTAAAGTTCAGTCAAACAGAAAACCCCAAAATCATTTTCTTTCCCTAAAATGACTTAATTTCTACATGCTCCACATTTTTAATAGATAATCAAACTTCTTAACTCTGTCACATATACTTTCGATGCAGCCTAGTATTAAATTCCCTCAGCTGATTATATTGTTTCACCAAATGCTTCCAGACACATGTATCATTATTTGTAAATATGAATATAATGATTTCAGACTTTAACACTTTAGTTTAATCATGGGGTAATACGGTGTACAATGTAGAAGGGAAAAAATTTAGCATTTTATAATGTACTTATTCTGATGGGACCAACCACCTAGTGACAAATGAATCATATTATTGACTATGCACTACATTTTTATTGATTTGGTGAATGTATTGCTCAATAGTTAATAGTATGTCAGCCATTCATTTACAAATACATATTTCTAAGGCTGTCATGCCAAGATATAACATATTTCCTAGGAGCTGGTAGGAAATTTAGCCCAGATAATGCATAATTCTTTAAAAACTGTTATTTTTAACTCCACAATTGTTTGGACAAGTTCTTTAGAGTAGTCCACACCAATGCTATCCTACTTAATACACAGGGTATATATTTCTATTATAATTGTTTGTTTTGCTGAGTTCTATAGTACACAAAGCAACCCAAAAAATCTGAGCTGGCCTTTTGTGGCTAGATTAATTGACAAAAGAACACCTAAACAGCTGCTGTGTGGTGAGTTAACCATAAGCACACTGGACAAAATGGAAATATAGGATACACTAAGCCGGAACAATGCCATTAACTATGGACTCCTAGGAAAGTAGAATGTTGGTTCAACCAACATTCAGAAAGTAACCAGGAATGGCAAGAACTTTTTGAAAGCTAAAATGTTGGAGAGCTTGTGACTAAGATGCATAAATACAAACAGCTCCAGAAATGTAGTAGCCAAAATGAAAACTGTTGTCACAAGCTATTAAGAGCTATGTAGTACAGAAAACTGCCACCCTAGCTAGACAGATGTGGAAAACAGTTCTCTAGAGTAAAGGTGGGGGTGGCAAGGGGAGAGAGAGAGAGAAATAGAGATGGATGGGATGTCTTTTATAGTAAAATAAAAATATTTTTATAAAAGAAATAGAGATGAGATAGAGATAGATGGAGAGATGAAGATGGAGATGGAGTTGGAGATGGAGATAAAAACAGAGAGAAAGAGAGAGAAACCAAAATACTTAAGGTTTGATAAATGTTCCTTTTTTTTTTTCCTTTTTTTCTTTTTGAGAGGGAGTCTCACTCTATCTCCCAGGCTGGAGTGCAGTGGCGCGATCTTGGCTCACTGCAAGCTCTGCCTCCAGGGTTCACGCCATTCTGCCTCAGCCTCCCAAGTAGCTGGGACTACAGGCGCCAGCCACCACACCCAGCTAATTTTTTTGTATTTTTTTAGTAGAGACGGGGTTTGACTGTGTTAGCCAGGATGGTCTCGATCTCCTGACCTTGTGATCTACCCGCCTTGGCCTCCCAAAATGCTGAGATTACAGGCATGAGCCACCACACCCCACCTAAATGCTCCTTTAAGAAGAGCCATTTTAATCTAAGCTATCACAAGTCCTAGATCTGATGGGTGGTAGAGTTTTCCATATTATAAGTCTATATGAATCAACACGACTATACTCATTTCTGAAATCCTTAGATGCAGATCTCATGGTGCTTAGAAGCAGGGGCTGTGATGTCAGGCTGCCCAGGCTTGAATGCTGCCTCTATTACTTGCTGATGAATAAAGACAAGTCAACCTTTCTAAACTGTTACTTTGTTTGCACAATCAGGACAATACTGGCAACTACCTCACAGAAGTGTAGTGAAGATTTACCTCTGCTTGGATGTCTAATGGGCATCTCAAATCCAAAATGTCCAAAACTGAATTCTTGATCTTCCTTTCCTGAACCTGTTTCTTCCACTATCTTCCCAATGCTTTTCCCATGATTCAGGGCAAAGCCTTGCATCTCACTGACTCTTCTCTTTCAGACACCATATCCTGTTGGCTCTATCTTCAAAATATAACCAGAATTCAACAATTTCTCACCACACTCCACCCCCTACCCTGATCCAAGTACCATAATCCCTGCTTGGGCTATTTCAACAGCATCATACTTGACCTCCTCTTCTAACTCTTGCCCCCACAGTCTATTCTCAACATAGTAGTTAGAGGAATCTTGTTAAAATGTCTCTTCTCAAACCATTCATTAACTTTGCATATTTCTCAGAATAAAAGCTCAAGTCTACAAAATCAGGCCCTTTATTAACTTTCTGACCTCGTCTCTGGTTGCTCTCCTCCTGGTCATGAGCATCTCTGCTTCTGAAACAAACATGCAAAGCATGCTCCCGCCTCAGAACCTTTGCACTTATTCCCTCTTTCTGGGCCTTTCATCTTCCAGACATCCAGATGTCTTTACCACCAATTTCAGGTCTTTGCTCAAATATCACAGTCTCAGTGAGCCCTTCCCTGAATAACTTCTTAAAATGAAAGACCACCACATTCACACATCATACTCCTTTTCTTCTGTTTATGCCTTTATTTCTCCCCATAAAACTCACCACCATATAACACACTATATGCTTTCTTTACTAATTTTAATTATTTTGTGTCTTCTCCCCCTAAAATATAAATTCTCTGAGAGCAGAGCTACTTCTCTGTTTGATTCTTCATTGTATATTCCCCTGATCCTATTGTGTACCTACTCTGGGACATTACTGAGTTCAGCAAGTTAATAAGTACAAAACACCTAAAAATGTGTGACACATACTAAGTGTACAATAAATGTTAGCTATTGTTTACTCGGGATATTCATTTATGTGATTTCTCCTAGTTTTTAAGTCTTTCCAATATATACTCTGATTATAAATTGCATTAACTTCAAAACAGTTTGTTTCTTAATGTTTCACTTTTGTCTTTAATATGAAATTAATCTAACATTAGAAACTCATGACTATAAAGCTCCAAAGACATTCTCTAAAGATGATCTGCTAAAACAAGTTTTAATAGCTTTTAAATAAATATTTTATACTCCTTAAATAGTCCATATAGTTTCTATATTTTCCCAAGTAAATTTTGAGTAAGAATTAAAAAAATTAGTGATATATAATTTATATATAGCTCTGTATTCATTTTTTATGATTTCTTAAAATTTCAAGCTAAATGAGTTTAAATAAATAGTTAAAATAATTTCACTCAAGCTCTGTGATTAGTAACTGAAATAGCAGAGAAAATATCTAACACACCAATATTTTCTCTTGTTATTCTCTTTACCTTCTTAAATTCCAAAGATAGACAAACAGATGATTGATAGAGATAGATAAATGATTGATTGATAGATAGATAGATAGATAGATAGATAGACATAAAATAGAATAAATACTATTCAGTCTTATAAAAAGAAGGAAATCCTAATAAACCTAAAAGCCAGTGTGCTAAGTGAAATAAGCCCAGCATAGAAAGACAAATACTGTAACCTCATTTATATGTGGAATCTAAAACAGTCAAACTTGCAGAAACGGAGCATAGAATGGTGGTTGCCCGGGGCTGTGGGGGCAGGTGCAGAGATGGGGAGATGTTGGTCAAAGGGTGCAAAGTTTCAGTTAGACAGGATAAACAAGTTCCAGAGCTTTATTGTACAACATAGTAAAACACAGTTAATAATAATATATTGATACTAGAAAATTGCTGATATAGTAGATCTTAAATACTTTCACCACAAACAATATGTGAGGTGACAGATATGTAATCAGTCTTGATTTAATCATTTTTCAATGGATGTATATATAAAATATCATGCTGTACACTGAAAATACATACAATTTTTATGTGTCACTTACAAAATCATCTGTATTGCTAAATTCAGCATTTTAAATATGAAAATATTAGCATACAAAATCTACCATATGTACTAAAATTGAACATATACTAAAAATATTGAAATCAATAATAGTAATATGGATTAAAAGCTGGGATCCTTGAGTTTTAAATGCTCATTATTAAGCAAATAATTAAAATCCACAGTTTAAATTGCTGAAAGTAGAGGTTTCAGTCAAGAAATGAACTCTGAACTATGACCATTAATTAAACAGGAAAAAGAGTTATTTATAATATGGGAAAATGTGCCATTTGGATGACTACTGAAGGCATTACAGAATTAAAGGAAATGCCTTTGACTAATCAGCTGAACTTGACCAGAATACATAAATTTACGTCAGTTACCTGGGCATGGAGGCAAACATCTATAGTCCTAGCTACTTGGGAGACTGATGCAGGAGGATCGCTTGAGCCGAGGAATTCAAGGCTGCAGTGAGCTGTGATCACATGACTGTACTCTAGCCTGTGGGACAGAGCAAGACTCTGTCTCAATAAATAAATAAGTAGGCCGGGCGCGGTGGCTCAAGCCTGTAATCCCAGCACTTTGGGACGCCGAGACGGGCGGATCACGAGGTCAGGAGATCGAGACCATCCTGGCTAACACGGTGAAACCCCGTCTCTACTAAAAAAATACAAAAAACTAGCCGGGCGAGGTGGCGGGCACCTGTAGTCCCAGCTACTCGGGAGGCTGAGGCAGGAGAACGGCGTGAACCCGGGAGGTGGAGCTTGCAGTGAGCCGAGATCGCACCACTGCACTCCAGCCTGGGTGACAAAGTGAGACTCTGTCACAAAAAAAGAAAGAAAGAAAGAGTAAGAGTTGGTAGTGAAAGCATAGGTCCAAGGCCACAGGATGGATGGATGTCTGGCAGAAGAGGAGTTCTGGACTATTTCTTTGTGGGTGAATGGAACACGCTGCCCTTCCTGACTTACAGAGGAGAAGATAAGATGCAAGCAGATGGCTGGCTCTACCTGAAAGATTATTCTCTTATGCTCCTACACTTTTGTTATGTTTCTAGTCCTTGAACCTGTACATTTCTTTTTCTTTTTTCTTTTTTTTTT
>NW_016809248.1:708245-742980 GCF_001698545.2 Rhinopithecus bieti
ATAAATAAATAAATAAATAAATAAATAAAATGTAAGTCAGAAGCTTAGAATAAGTTCTAGGTCCCTAAACAAAACATTTCAAGAGGACTCTCATTCACTTCCCTACACTAATATATTCCTCTTCATTCTCTTCCCTACACTAATATATTCCTCTTCAGTATGAATTCTAAATGGATAGCCTTTTTACTTGAACCCAATGCATTTAAAAGATGCCTTTCCTACTAATTACACCTCTTGTAGGAGTCATATAAAAGATATTAAGATCTATGAATGTTTTTGAATTGATAATGAAAAAAGTTTTCTCAATAAATAAGGTTTAGAGAAGACAGAATATACAGAAGAACAAATCTGAAATGACTCTATAGATTTTCCTTTAACAAAAAGAGAGGATTTGAAGAAGACAAAATTCAACTATCTACATACACACACACACAAAAGTAGTCAGCCTATCCGAACCTGCCAACTAGGAGATTTTTTTAAAGGTAATTCAGGAAGATAACACAAATGGTCAGCATTTAAGATCTCAGATCAAATTTTGGATGTTTTAATAATTCAGCATGTAAGGAGCAAGCATAGTATTTTCCATGCATATTTTACTAGTTAAAATTGTTAACTATCCAGTGAGCATGTCTCTGTGGAAGGACTCACACTCCATAAGCATCTATTGATAAAATATTAACAGCAGAGAGTCTTTTATTTAAGCATTCTCAAAATAAAAAAAAGACTACCTACAGCATATAATTAAAATATTATATTTTTAGCATCAAAAGATACAAATCTAGTTCCCAGATATAATATTAGTTACAAATAAACAAAAAATAAAAATAAAAAGCAAAACTTTAAGTTGTAGAATTTACAAACTTAGCCAAGAAGTAAGAGATGCAGCAATCTGAACAATGAGTTACCACGGGGTGAGCGTCTCATATGACTAGCTCTGAAATGTGTGGATTGAGAGTCAGGTGCAAATATTTGTCTTTACTTATGTTGTCTCAACCACAAGGTCCATAGCTACCTGTTCATGGTAGAAAAATAAACTAAGTACTATATATAAACAAGTTTGTTAGCAGAAAGGGCCATAACACTCCAAAGTTAGTTCTTCTGAAGAATTCATAGGAACTAAACAGAACAATAAGTTAGGGTCCGGCACAGTGGCTCATGCCTGTAATCCCAGCACTTTAGGGGCTGAGGAGGGTGGATCACTTGAGACCAGGAGTTCGAGACCAGTCTGGCCAATATGGCAAAACCCTGTCTCTGCTAAAAATATAAAAATTAGCCGGACATGGTGGCCACACCTGTAGTCCCAGCTACTCAGAAGGCTGAGGCAGAAGAATCAGTTGATCCTGGGAGGCAGAAGTTGCAGTGCTCTGAGATCGAGCCATTGCACTCCAACCTGAGCAACAGAGCAAGACTCTGTCTCAAAAAAAAAAAAAAAAAAGAAAGAAAAGAAAAGAAAAGAGGGCCCATATGTTTAGTACACTGCACAGAGATTTTTTTAAAAAATCAAAACCTACAAGATGGAATTAGTACCTGTGGGAGGAAAGATACTTTCTTTCTCAGATACCTACTAACCATAAAGCCTAGCTATAAACACACGTCAGAAAGTCAGAAATACTTTAAGACAATCAAATTTTAAAACAAATTATGTTACTCCATTTTGTCCATTTAAAAGGCAGACAACCCAGACCCTGAAGGCTGATGAAAATAGTCAAACTCAACATATAATGACATCAATGATTTAATCCTTTCATTATAAAAAGAATCAAAGACCATTCACATTAGTAGGCAAAATCTTAAAAAAGAAACTGGAGGGAGACCTTGCATTTATATTATACTATATGATCAAGCTGTTTCCAAAAACCAAAGCTCACTGTCTAAAAATTGAACATGGAGTCTGTTAAAATTGCTCCTTGTGTGTCTTGGTTGAAAGAAATGTTGGAGGTAACTAAATGAACTGGCTTATACTCAAAAGGCTTAAGCCATTATGGTCCACTGGCATAAAATATATAAAAATGCCAAATAGTTAATGTCACTATTAGGACCAACAATAGTTGGTTAAAGCTGCATTGTCAGCAACGGAGAATGTAATTTTAGAAATATAATGAAAACTCTTCTATGATGATTCATAAAAATAATGTATATGGAATGAGATGGTGTGGGAAAGGTGTACAGCATTCCAAAATAACATTTGATCCCAGGTGGTACTGTTTGAATATGTGTTCCCCCAAATCTCATGTTGAAATTTGATCCTCAGTGTTGGAGGTGGGGCCTAATGGGAGGTGTCTGGGTCATGGCTGTAGATCCTTCATGAATGACTTGGTGCTGTCATCACACAAATGAGTGAATCTTCACTCTTAGTTCCTGTGAAAACTATTTTTTAAAAGAGCCTAGTACCTGCCTCTCTCCTCTCTCTTGCCTCCTATTTCACCTTGTGATTTCTGAACACAGCAGCTCCTCTTTTCTTTCCACCATGACTGGAGGCAGGCTGAGTCCCTCACCAGAAACAGAGGCTGATGCAATGCTTCTTGTATAGCCTGCTGTGGTAATTTAAAAATTACCCATCCTCGGATGTTCCTTTATAGTAAATGCAAACAGACCAAGACATCCAGTTATATACAAAAGGATACTGAGCATTCTCTTCCAGGCTTCAGGAGCCGCAGATTACAGTGCAGACATGGTCAAGTCCAAGAACCACACCACACAAAACTGGTCCCGAATATGGCACAGAAATTGCCTCAAGAAACTCCAATCACAAAGATATGAATCTCTTAAGGGGTGGACCCTAAGTTCCTGAGGAACATGTGCTTTGCCAAGAAGCACAACAAGAAGGGCCTAAAGAAGATTCAGGCCAAGAATGCCAAGACCATGAGTGCACGTGCCGAGGCTATCAAGGCCCTCGTAAAGCCCAAGGAGGTTAAGCCCGAGATCCCAAACGGTGTCAGCCACAAGCTCCATCAACTTGCCTACATTGCCCACTCCAAGCTTGGGAAGCATGCTCGTGCCCACAGTGCCAAAGGGCTCAGGCTGTGCCAGCCAGAGATGGCCAAGGCTAAGGATCAAACCAAGGCCCAGGCTGCAGCTCCAGCTTGAGTTCCAGCTCAGGCTCCCAAAGGTGCCCAGGCCACTACAAAGGGTTCAAAGTGGAGATCTCCATCTGCCAATATGAGAACAGAAGGACTGGTGTGACCCGCCCTGCACTGCCGTCTGCAGAGGGCTGGTGTCCTCCTGTGCTATTTGTACAAATAAACCTGAGGCAGGATTTGTTTAAAAAAAAAAAAAAAGCGTATTGCCATATTGCCTATTGAGATCTGACAAATTATTCTTGGCCACAATGTATTAAAAAGTAACACTCCTCCCCTACCCACCCCCCAAAAAGTATGGATTTTTAAAGTCTGAAGGTATCAAGGAAATTTTCTAATTTAGCCTCTTATTTAAACGAAGTCTTACACTACAGTGATTTTCTAAGTTTATAATTTAGAAAACAGAATCCTCTCCCATCATTTCCTTTTCTCTACAATTTATCTGGTAAGGAATCTGGGCTCTTCATTATTCATTATTGCATGAGCTGGACTCGGTAGCAATCAGGAAACAGCTTCATTTTTCTCCCATCACTGCATTCAACCATTCTGTCAGGTCTCTCCTCCTCTAGCCTTGACAGTGTCTCTTTCAGATTTCTTTTCATGATAACAATTTTGTCATCCAGTATTAAAAAGTTCAGTCTCATCTAACTCAAAGCATTAATCTAATACTTGATTTGGAGCGTCCCCTCCTGTCAGCTCAGGAATGACTCCAGTGTGAGGGGAAGAGAAGCTGTGAGAAGACACAAGGGAGGACTCTGTTCTGGTTTTTTATATTCCTTTCTTCTCTCCCTATCCCACCCTCAACCTTGCCCTTTCATTTCTGAATCCCGGGAGATGGCAGGGATCAAAAAAGGAGCTAATGTATAATTCTCATTTGACTATCAGATGTCCTCCATCATAGCATCCTTCCAAATATTGGATCTCATTAAGTACATTTGCAGATTCTTCGGAGACTCTCAACAAGTTCCTATGCCCCACACGTTTCCTTCAATAGACAATGAGCTCTTTAGCCGACCGCTCAGAATCACCCGCACACCTCAGCTTTGCCCCAGTAGGCAGCCCTCTTAGGGTCCACTTGACTCACAGGAAGTACAATGGACATGCAGCTTGACAAATTGCTGACTCCTTCCTCCTTGCCCTGCAGTCAAAGGCAGCTCTACTTTGATTTCTATCCTTTGTCTTTTCCAGAAGAGAAGCAGAGACCTATTATTATCACACTTTGCTTCAAATTATGGAGAGTCACATGTCAGTTTCTCTCAAGAAAAAACTCACTTTCTGCTCAGCTAGATGCAAGGGGAAACCCCACTGGTTTTTGCAATTTGGCAAACATCCAGTCAGGGACTGAGATGACATTCTACCATTTTGTAGATGACTATAACCTCTATACGCAGTACTCTTGTGGTTTCCCAACACGTGATTTGGTGGTGAGGGAAGCATCTGCCTCCCTTCCCTGTAAAAGAGGTCTGAATAGGCCAGAGGCAGATCACAGACCAGTTGGTGGTCTGGCCAATTTTCAGTAATTCCTATGGAATTGGATCCAGCACCAATCTCTGAAGTATGGAGGAGATTATCACTCAATGTCCCAAGCTTTGAGGTCTCAAATTCTAAGACAAGAGGACATCTCCCATTCCACATGTTCTTATAGATTCAAAGTGGCCTTTTAATAAAGTGTCTTAAATGAAAATTTATCTTTCTGAATTGCCACCCAACTAACTGGGGAGGAGAAATCCAAAATAAAAGGCTTAACGACCTCACTCCAAATGACTCTGTCCCTTTACAATGAAATTGTTCTTTTGAGCTTCTGTGATCTAGTCTATGTGGAAAGGGCATAAGGCAAAGGTAATTAAAAGGTTCGTGAGAGCAAGAGCAGTGCAGCATTATCCTAACTGCATTCTTCCTGGTGTGAATAAATTAATGTGTTTCATTCACTACCCTGGCAAACTAGTCCAGGTACTGTATCACACTAGAACATAAAAACCCTTACATAGTAAAAGTGGTAAATGTATTCTGAATTAACAATGAATTAGGACACTGTCAGTATTTCTACTAGCTAATTAGAAAAGCTAGAGTCCTTATATTTGGAAGATGGATTCACTGACACTTTCTTTAGGATTTAGGAACATAAAATCAAACCATAAATACTGTGTTTGCTTTTGGTGGTTTTGTGGGGGATTATTTCGGGATTTTTGTTTGTTTGTTTAGTATTTCTGAGACTGAGTTTTGCTCTGTCGCCCAAGCTGGAGTGCAGTGGTGAGATCTCAGTTCACTGCAAGTTCAAGTGATTCTCATGCCTCAGCCTCCCAAGTAGCATGTGCCACAATACTTATCTGAATAATTAGGAACATAAAGTCAGACAGACTCGTTAATCATCCAATGCCAGTAAGTATTAGATGAATAAATAAATCAATGAAATACTTTTTCAGTTTTGTACTATGTCAGAAACCATAGTCAAATTATGCATCCTCTCGAAGCCTCAATTTTCATCTATGTAAAATACACAAAAAGAATACCCACTTCAGTGATTCTCAATCACAGTACATATTAAAAACCAAATAGTTTCTGATTCAGTAGGTCTGAGGCAAGACCTGGACAACTGCATTTAAGCTTCATGAATATTTGGAAACTGACCCATGGCTGAGAACGACTATGCTCCCTCTGAGGGCTGTTGTGAGGATTAAATGAGATACTGTCTGAAGGCATTTCATGTATTAGCACACGCTTAATACATATAAATGTATACATTATACACTTCTTTTTATAACACTTTATACATATTTATTCAGTAAATTATGTAATACATTTAAGAATTAATAAGCAAATTATTAAAGCAGTGGTTCTCAAACTTCAGCATGATTCTAATGGGGGACTCAGAAAATACAAATTGACAGACCCCACCCTCAGAGCTTCTGACTCAGTAGATCTGAGAGGAAGCTCAAGAATTGCCTTTCCAACAAGTTCCCAGGTGATGCCAGTCCAGGGATGACACTTTGAGAACCACTACCTAACAAACATTTTAATCATATTTGTGATGGCTCATTTTATGGGTCAACTTGACTGGTCCATAGAGTGACCAGATACTTGGTTAAACATTATTTTGGATGCATCTATGAGGGTGTTTCTGGATGAGATTAACATTCAAATCTGTAGGCAAAGTTAAGTAGATTGTCCTGCCTAATATGGGTGTGCATCATCCAATCCTTTAGAGGCCTGAATAGAACAAAAAGGAGAAGTAGGTCAGAATCTTTGAGCTGGGACGTCAGTCCTTTGCATTCAGGCTGGAACTATATCACCAGCCACTCTTCTGAGTCTCCAGTTTGCAGACAGTAGATAGGGGATTTCTCAGTCTCCAAAATCACAAGAGCCAATGCCTTATAAATCTCTTTCGGTATGTATATATATATGTGTGGGTGTGTTTGTGTGTATCTGTCTGTGTGTGTGTGTTCTACTGATTCTGTTTCTCTGGCGAACTCTACTACAATATCTAAGAAATTATGTACATATAAAATTTAAAATGATAGGCAGAAAATACAATATCAAAATGCAATATTTTAGATGTCTGGAGGTTAATTTTTTTTTGTTTGGTGACTTGAAATATAGTCTCATATGATTATTCCCTTCTCAACAAGGTCTTAACTGACACCTTTCCCCTAGGGTGAATGGGAAGACTACATCTTTGCAGTTCCACTATACCATATATTGACTTAAGATATATGATAGCACTTAATAGCCTTGAATTGAAATGGACTAATAAGGCATTACTTCCTATCTTTAATAGAAAGCAAAGTCCTTGAAGGCAGAAATCAGATCATAGTTATCTATGTACTCCAAGGGCCTAGCACAGTGCCTGCAGACAGTCAATAGAATGCTTAATGAATGCATGAAATAGAGTAAATTACTCTACTCAATTTGGAATACAGTAAGTTTTGTGATTTTTTTTAAGTCTTACGGTAACTCCACGGGAAAGTCTAGATGTAGATAGAGTCATCTCTCAGTTCTTTTATTAAAGCAGTGGTTCTCAAAATGCAGAGCTGGGGCAGGCTGCTATGCCCTAGAAGATATTTGGCTATGTCAGGAGACATTTTTGTATGTCACAACTGAAGAGGGTCCTAAAAACATCTAGCGAATGAAAGTCAGGGATGCTGCTAAACATCCTGCAATGCCCAGGACAGCCACTGACAACAAAACGTTCAGCCCAAAATGTCAAAGGTGCCTAGGTTGGGAAACTCAGCATTAGAAGAATGCAACTGAGCTAATTAAGCAAGGTCCTAACCCTTTTCCCATCACCCTCCTAAACAAATGTTCGGCCTTAAGTAAAAGAATATCAATAGCAGCAACTTACACGTGTATAACAATTTGTTTTACAGATAACATTTTGCAACCTGGGGCTCAAGGTCACAAGGGCTCAAGTTAGTGGTAGATTAGGAGTAAAATGTATGCTTATCCTGAGCCAAACACTCTCAAACACTTTCTTCTTAACTCCTGGCCAGTTCATTCATCATTTAATCTGAACCTCATCAGTAGCTGCTTAATCACTTCTTTCTCATGTTACCTCAACTTCTGAGCCTAGACAAGTTCACCTGTGTCAACAGATCCCTTTCTTCCAGTTGTTGTTTTGGTAATAAATTTTTGTGATTTTCTTTAATTCAGTTACGTGGCTTAGCTGTTTTTCACATTAGGCATCTTTTAAAATATATATTAATTCTAATATAAAACATTTTGCAATAAAGCCTGATTGAAAGATAATGAAATGGCATCTTTCACAGTCAAGAGCAGGACAAATAACCAGTTGTGACCTTCCCTTTTTCCTTTTCAGTTGAGCCCTAAATTGCATTCCAAAGCCCCTGCTCCTGGAACAGCCTTCTGCAATCAACACAACCTCTTGGAGGTTTTACTGTCTCTGGCATTTGCAGGTTCCCTTGTTCTCACTCTCTCTCTGTGTTTCCTTGCTGTGAAAAACATGTTGACCATCAGGCATATGGCAGAATAATTGTATTTCAGGCAAGCCAATGTGGGAAACTGGAAGGCAAATCTGGTCATTTGTGGATATACAC
This sequence comes from Rhinopithecus bieti, assembly GCF_001698545.2. Taxonomy (NCBI): domain Eukaryota; kingdom Metazoa; phylum Chordata; class Mammalia; order Primates; family Cercopithecidae; genus Rhinopithecus; species Rhinopithecus bieti. The sequence goes on from NW_016809248.1 coordinate 716,374, forward strand.
AGGACAAAGAAAAATGAGTATAGAAAAACAGAGGCTGTCCTGGAGGTAAGCTGAAGCTGAAGGTAATTTACTTGATAGAGCACCGTTGCTGTAAGACAAAGCAAACTTTGACTATGCTGCAGCACTCTCATATCCAAAAAAGCGGAGTTAGGAGAAGGAAGGAAAGAAGGGATGAAGGAAAGAAGAAGGGATGAAGGGAGGGAAGGAGGGAGGGAGGGAGGTAACAGGGAGAAAGAAAGGGATGGAGTAAAGGAGAAGGGGAGATGGAATGAGCATTTATTGAATACCCACTACATATAACTTTGCTGTTTGTTATGTCATTTAATCCTCACTATAGTCCTGTAAGGTAGGTAATATTGTCTCCATTTTTTTCAGATAAGGAGAGTGAAGTTGAAAGAGGTTAAGTAATGTGCCCAAAATCACAGAGCTGGGATTGGAACATATATCTGTCCAATCCAAAAGTCCCCCCCACCAAAAAAAAAAAAAGAAAGAAAAGAAAATGGTTAGGTTCTGGAAAGATGTGGGGGGGTTTTGTCCCCACACCCAGAGATAGATGTTTTCAAAATTTTTTTAAAAACATATTAAGAAAAATCATTTGGGGAACATTGTACCTGGCATGATAGAAAACTGAATTGAGATATGGGATTGTTCTTCCTGAAATAAGATATCTGGTTCATATACTTACTTCCTACCGGTTTTTTAAAAAATAGATAATATTTTTTACATTTATTTCTTTCACAAATAATTGGAAATACTAAGTGAAAGGCACTGTGCTAGTCACCACTGAAGGTATAACTGTGAACAAGACATGAAATTCACAGTCTAGTAGAGAAGAAAAGTAAACATGCAATTACAATAGAGTTTGATAAATATTGTAACAAGTGAAACCTCAAGGAGGTATGGGAACAAGTTAATACTGACAAAGAGTAATGCCAGCGTTTCAGGTTGAGGCTTAAGGCATGAGTAAGCAAAGTGAAAACCCCTTTCTTCCACAAAAGAAGTTAGAAGTCAACGTTCGGCTGGGCGCGGTGGCTCAAGCCTGTAATCCCAGCACTTTGGGAGGCCGAGACGGGCGGATCACGAGGTCAGGAGATCAAGACCATCCTGGCTAACATGGTGAAACCCCGTCTCTACTAAAAAATACAAAAGCTAGCCGGGCGAGGTGGCGGGCGCCTGTAGTCCCAGCTACTCGGGAGGCTGAGGCAGGAGAATGGCATAAACCTGGGAGGCGGAGTTTGCAGTGAGCTGAGATCCGGCCACTGCACTCCAGCCTGGGGGACAGAGCGAGACTCCGTCTCAAAAAAAAAACAAATAAATAAATAAATAAAAGTAAGTTCTTACTTAACAATAACATTAAATGTAAATAGACTAAACTCTCCAATCAAAAACACATAGAGCGGTTAAACCCACTTGATCACGGTGGAGTATCTTTCTGATATGCTGATGGATTTGATTGCTTAGTATTTTGTTAATAATTTTTGCATCTATGTTCATCAGGGATATTGTTCTGTAGTTTTCTTTTTTGTTATGTCTTTTTTTGGTTTTGGTATCAAGGTGATAACAAAGACAAGTAAAAAATGGAAAACTACAGGGCAATATCTCTGATGAATATTGATGCAAAATACTCAACAAAATACTAGCAAACCAAACTTAACAATACATTAGAAAGATCATTTAAAATGACCAAGTGGGATTTACCCCTGGGATGCAAGAATAGTTCAACATATGCAAATCAAGCAATGTGATACATCATATTAACAGAATGGAGGATAAAAATCATATGATCATTTCAATTGATGCTGAAAAAGCATTTTATAAAAGTCAACATCCTTTCATGATTAAAAAAAAAAATCCTCCAAAAACTGGGGATAGAAGGAACACAACTCAACATAATAATAGCCACATATGATAGATCCATAGCTAGTATCTACTGAATGGGGAAAAACCAAAAGCCTTTCCTCTAAGATATGGAACATGACAAGGATGCCCACTGTCAACACTGTTATTCAACATAGTACTGGAAGTTCTAGCCAGAGCAATCAGACAAGAGAAAAATATAAAGGGCAACCAAACTGGAAAAGAAGAAGTCAAATTATCCTTGTTTGCAGATGATATGATCTTATATTTGGATAAACCTAAAGATTCTATTAGAAAACTATTAGAGTTGAGGCAGGGCGCGGTGGCTCAAGCCTGTAATCCCAGCACTTTGGGAGGCCGAGATGGGCGGATCACGAGGTCAGGAGATCGAGACCATCCTGGCGAACATGGTGAAACCTCGTCTCTACTAAAAAATACAAAAAACTAGCCGGGCGAGGTGGCGGGCGCCTGTAGTCCCAGCTACTTGGGAGGCTGAGGAGGGAGAATGGCGTAAACCTGGGAGGCGGAGCTTGCAGTGAGCTGAGATCCGGCCACTGCACTCCAGCCTGGGTGACAGAGCGAGACTCCATCTCAAAAAAAAAAAAAAAAGAAAACTATTAGAGTTGATAAATTCAGTAAAGTTTCAGGATACAAAATTAACATAAAAATCAGTAACATTTCTATATGCTAACAGTGAACAATGCAAAAAAGAAATTTAAAAAGTAATCCCATTATAATAGCCACACATAAAATTAAATACTTAGGAATTAACCAAAGAAATGTAAGATCTCTAAAATGAAAACTATAAAATACTGATGAAAGAAATTGAAGAGGACACCAAAAAATTAAAATATATGAATATTGTTAAAATGTCCATACTATGCAAAGCAATCTACAGATTCAATGCAATCCCTATCAAAATAACAATGACATTGTTCACAGAAATAGAAAAAATAATCCTAAAATTTATATGAAACCACAGAAGACCCAGAATAGCCAAAGCTATCCCAAGCAAAAAGAACAAAACTGGAGGAATCACATTACCTGATTTCAAATTATACTACAGAGCTACAGTAAGTAAAACAGCATGGTACTGTCATAAAAGTAGACACATAGAGTAATGGAACAGAATAGAGAACCCAGAAAGAAATCTACACACCTGCAGTGAACTCATTTTCAACAAAGGTGCCAAAGATACATACTAGGAGAAAGTGATTCTCCTCAACAAATAGTGCTGGGAAAACAAGATATCTATATACAGAAGAATGAAACTAGACCCCTATCTCTCATCATATATACAAATCAAATCAAAATGGATTAAAGAAATCTAAGACCTCAAACCATGAAACTACTACAAGAAAACATCGGGAAAACTCTCCAGGACATTGATCTGGGCAAAACTTTCTTGAGCAATATCCCACAAGCACAAGGAACCAAAGTAAACATGTACAAATGGGATCATATTAAGTTTAAAAGTTTCTACACAGCAAAGGATACAATCAATAAACTAAAGAGATATCCCACAGAATGGAAGAAAATATTTGCAAGCTACCCCTCTGACAAGGGATTAATAACCACAATACACAAGGAACTCAACTCTAGAGGAAAATGTCTATTAATCCAATCAAAACATGGGCAAAAGATTTGAACTGACATTTCTCAAAAGAAGACACAGAAATGGCAAACAGGCATATGAAAAGTTGCTCAAAACCATTGCTCATCAGAGAAATACAAATCAAAACTAAAATGAGATATCATCTCACCCCAGTTAAAATGACTTATCTCCAAAAGACAGGCAATAACAATTGTTGGCATGGATGTGGAGAAAAGGGAACTCTTGTACACTTTTGGTAGGAATTAGTACAACCACGAAGAAGAACAGTTTGGAGGTTCCTCAAAAAACTAAAAGTTGAGTTACTATATGATCCAGCAATCCCACTGCTAGATATATATCCAGAAAAAAAGGAAATTAGTATATCCAAGAGATATATGCACTCTTATGTTTTTTGCCGCATTGTTTACGACAGTTAAGATTTGGAAGCAACCTAAGTATCCATCAACAGATGAATGGATAAAGAAAATGTGGAACATATACACAATGGAGTACTATTCAGCCATAAAAAAAGATGAGATCCTGTCATTTGCAACAACATAGATGGAACTGGGGATTATTATGCTAAGTGAAATAAGCAGGCACAGAAAGATGAGTGTCACATGTTTTCACTTATTCATGGGATCTAAAAATCAAAACAATTGAACTCGTGGAGATAGAGAGTAGAAAGAGTTACCAGAGGCTGAGAAGGGTAGTTGGGGGATGGAGGGAAGTGGAGCTAATTAATGAGTACAAAAAAATAGAAAGAATTAATAAGACATACTATTTGATAGCACAACAGGGTGACTATACATTTTAAAATAAGAAAAAAATGTAACTGGATTGTTTGTAACTCAATGAATAAATGCTTGAGAGGATGAATACCCTATACTTCATGATGTGCTTATTTCATATTGCATGCCTATATTAAGACATCTCACATACACCATAAATACATACACCTACTGTGCACCCACAGGAATTAAAAATAAATACAACACTTTAGATCTTTACATTGAGACTATTTCAAGTTGCATCATTTAAAAACTATACTGAGCCCAAGTCACATGAATTTTACAACCAATATTAAAGAAAGTAAGAAAAACTGACATCATAAGTGGAGATATATCAGCTTTTAAAAAAATCCCAAAATGAAGTTCTGAAGGGAAAAAAAAGAACATGTTTAAATATAGCATGACAGTATTCTAAGCCAGATCCAAATGTCAGTAGTGTCTCCAAATGAAATGTTAAAAGAATTACCCCATTTTGTATTTTATTATCTGACTGCTTATACAGTAGAAAAATAGTAAGACTAAAAAAGTTAGAAAAGCTGAATTTTGGTCTTAATATTATTTTATTCATTGGTCAGCATTTTTTAAACTATCAGTATGTCAACTGTAAAATGGCATTCAAAATTATAATGAAATCATCAAGTGATATGTAAATTCATAGTAAGCAATATAAATTCTATGCTTTCTTATCGTTAGAAATAGGAAAAGTAACATTTTCAAATTTTCTCTGCCTTTTGAAAATTAATTAGCTAACATTTATGAAGTTTTTATACCTTGGAAGAAAACTAATGTTGTAACAGAAAAAGGCAGAGGGAAGATGGTACCTTTTTTTAAATCATGTTAGTAAAAAAGACAGATTATTAAACTAATGATGTTAACCAGTAACAACCTGAAAATAAAGTCAATATTTATTTTTTTCATAAACAATTAATGAGGGTGGATAAAGTCAATATTTCAGTGTATATTTTGCCCCTGATTTCAGTAAAACATATAAGGCTGAAAACAAATTATAAATTCATTTTAAAACGCATAAAATTATATTTGGTATTACAACTCTGAAGTTTTTAGTATGACCATTTTCAATAAATTACTTTTTGTTAACCAAGACTGACCCAAAATAAGAAAATATATCAAAAGAAGAAAGAAAGGGAGGTAAGGAGGGAGACAGGGAAGGAAAGATACCTCTTCAAATGCTTCAGAAATAATTCTAGAGTAATGAGTTTTAAAGATTCCAAATGTGGAAAAGTCATCTATTAAGTATTAACTAGAGACTAACTCCAGGTTGACAGTGATGCATTCTCTGGAAAAGACTTTGCCTAAGGGCAGTTTTTCAGACTTTATTCACACACACACATCCGATCCCCTTGTCTATATTTTTAAATCAGAAATTTTCCTGCCCAAAGCATACCAGATGTCAATATTTCAAAACATCTCAAAGGCCCTGACCCATAAATTATTTATTCCCTGTGGATCATAGAACCAACTTTTTCACTACAAAAACAACTTTTGATTAGTTAGATAGTTCCCTATTTGAAATCTGAAAGAAATGAAAATTATAATAGTTAATTGATTATCCAGAAATAGACTCATGGTATTGATTATTCATGCATGATCTGAAAACTCTTACTACTACAGAAAGAAGCAATATGTACTCTGAACTATGTCTGTAAATTTCAGCTCACTGACTGGCAACAGTAATCTTCCATCCATTTGCATAATTTTTTTAAAAACTGCATCTTAAAACTCATTATGTGTTCATTTAACAAATAATTATCAAACACTTTCTAAGTGCTAGGCACCAATAGAAAGATTTAATACTCTCTGCTTTCAAGAAGTTTATGGCTTAATTTTATATTCATGTATAAATGTACCATCAATAAAGGAAGAATAGGACAGAAAGAAAACTGAATATTTGAAATATAAGCCTTAAAAGTTCCTGTTAGAAGGAGATAATTTAGTATCACATTCATCTGTACCTTTTCCCTTAGAACTCAAGCTAATATTACATATCTGACCTATTGACTAGCTGTCTGAGAATTTGTAACATCATTCAAAAAGAACACTATTAAGATTTACAGCTAATATCAAATCTTCTAATAACCAATTGGTACAAGTCCCTGAATGTATTAATAGCAAATTCACTTTTTCTTTTTCTTTCATGGGCCCACATTTAACCTTTAGACTCAGATGATACTGAATTTCTTCAAACTAAAGTGATAGTTCAACACAGTAGACACACACACACACACATACACACACACAATGTAATGTTCACAGGAGAAAACTGAATCCCTGAACAGATCAATAATGAGCTCTGAAATTGAGGCAGTCATAAATAGCCTACCAACCAAAAACAAAGTTGAAGTTGCACCAGACAGATTCACACCTGAATTCTACCAGATGTACAAAGAAGAGCTGGTAGCATTCCCACTAAAACTATTCCACAAAATTGCGAAAGGGAGAGTAACTCCTCTCTAACTCATTTTATGAGGCCAGCATCATCCTGATACCAAAACCTGGCAGAAACAAAACAGAAAAAGAAAACTTCAGGCCAATATCCTTGATGAACATCCATGCAAAAATCCTTAGCAAAATACGGTCAAACCAAATCCAGCAGCACATCAAAAAGCTTATCCACCATGATCAAGTAGGTTTTATCCCTGGGATGCAAGGTTGGTTCAACATATGCAAATCAATAGTGATTCATCACATAAACAGAACTAAAAACAAAAACCACGTGATTATCTCAATAGATGCAGAAAGGGCTTTTGATAAAATTCAACATCCATTCATGTTAAAAACTCTCAATAAGCTAGGTAGTGAAGGACCCTACCTCAAAATAATAAGAGCCATATACAGCAAAACCANTATAAGGCTGAAAACAAATTATAAATTCATTTTAAAACGCATAAAATTATATTTGGTATTACAACTCTGAAGTTTTAGTATGACCATTTTCAATAAATTACTTTTGTTAACCAAGACTGACCCAAAATAAGAAAATATATCAAAAGAAGAAAGAAAGGGAGGTAAGGAGGGAGACAGGGAAAGAAAGATACCTCTTCAAATGCTTCAGAAATAATTCTAGAGTAATGAGTTTTAAAGATTCCAAATGTGGAAAAGTCATCTATTAAGTATTAACTAGAGACTAACTCCAGGTTGACAGTGATGCATTCTCTGGAAAAGACTTTGCCTAAGGGCAGTTTTCAGACTTTATTCACACACACACATCCGATCCCCTTGTCTATATTTTAAATCAGAAATTTTCCTGCCCAAAGCATACCAGATGTCAATATTTCAAAACATCTCAAAGGCCCTGACCCATAAATTATTTATTCCCTGTGGATCATAGAACCAACTTTTCACTACAAAACAACTTTTGATTAGTTAGATAGTTCCCTATTTGAAATCTGAAAGAAATGAAAATTATAATAGTTAATTGATTATCCAGAAATAGACTCATGGTATTGATTATTCATGCATGATCTGAAAACTCTTACTACTACAGAAAGAAGCAATATGTACTCTGAACTATGTCTGTAAATTTCAGCTCACTGACTGGCAACAGTAATCTTCCATCCATTTGCATAATTTTTTTAAAACTGCATCTTAAAACTCATTATGTGTTCATTTAACAAATAATTATCAAACACTTTCTAAGTGCTAGGCACCAATAGAAAGATTTAATACTCTCTGCTTTCAAGAAGTTTATGGCTTAATTTTATATTCATGTATAAATGTACCATCAATAAAGGAAGAATAGGACAGAAAGAAAACTGAATATTTGAAATATAAGCCTTAAAAGTTCCTGTTAGAAGGAGATAATTTAGTATCACATTCATCTGTACCTTTTCCCTTAGAACTCAAGCTAATATTACATATCTGACCTATTGACTAGCTGTCTGAGAATTTGTAACATCATTCAAAAGAACACTATTAAGATTTACAGCTAATATCAAATCTTCTAATAACCAATTGGTACAAGTCCCTGAATGTATTAATAGCAAATTCACTTTTCTTTTCTTTCATGGGCCCACATTTAACCTTTAGACTCAGATGATACTGAATTTCTTCAAACTAAAGTGATAGTTCAACACAGTAGACACACACACACACACATACACACACACAATGTAATGTTCACAGGAGAAAACTGAATCCCTGAACAGATCAATAATGAGCTCTGAAATTGAGGCAGTCATAAATAGCCTACCAACCAAAACAAAGTTGAAGTTGCACCAGACAGATTCACACCTGAATTCTACCAGATGTACAAAGAAGAGCTGATAGCATTCCCACTAAAACTATTCCACAAAATTGCGAAAGGGAGAGTAACTCCTCTCTAACTCATTTTATGAGGCCAGCATCATCCTGATACCAAAACCTGGCAGAAACAAAACAGAAAAGAAAACTTCAGGCCAATATCCTTGATGAACATCCATGCAAAATCCTTAGCAAAATACGGTCAAACCAAATCCAGCAGCACATCAAAAGCTTATCCACCATGATCAAGTAGGTTTTATCCCTGGGATGCAAGGTTGGTTCAACATATGCAAATCAATAGTGATTCATCACATAAACAGAACTAAAACAAAACCACGTGATTATCTCAATAGATGCAGAAAGGGCTTTTGATAAAATTCAACATCCATTCATGTTAAAAACTCTCAATAAGCTAGGTAGTGAAGGACCCTACCTCAAAATAATAAGAGCCATATACAGCAAAACCACAGTCAGCATTATACTGAATGGACAAAAGCTGGAAGCATTCTCTTTGAAAACCAGCACAACCAGCACAAGACAAGGATGCCCTCTCTCACCACTCCTATTTAACACAGTATTGGAAGTCCTGGCCAGGGCAATCAGGCAAGAGAAAGAAACAGACATTCAAGACCAGCCTGGGCAGCATGGCAAAAACCCATCTCTACAANAAATCATCCAGATATGGTGGCACATGCCTATAGTCCCAGCTAATAGAGAGGCTGAGGTTTAAGGATCACTTGAGCCCAGGAGGTTGAGGCTGCAGTGAGCCATGTTCCCACCACTGCACTCCAGCCTGAGCAGCAGAATGAGATCTCAAAAAATATATATATATATTTATTTATTTATTTATATATATATTTATTTATATAGCCAGACAGGGTGGCACTTGCCTGTAGTCCCAGCTGCTTGGGAGGCTGAAATGGGAGGATGGCTTGAGCCTGGGAGGTGGAGGTTGCACTGAGCCAAGATCATGCCACTGCACTTCAACCTGGGCAATAGAGCCAGACTTTGTCTCAAAGAAAATGCCACAAAAAGAATAAAATACTAAGGAATAAACCTAATGGGGGGTGAAAGAGGTCTATAAGTAGAACTACAAAACACTGTTCAAAGAAATCACAGATGACACAAAGAAAAGGAAAATATTCCATGCTCATGGATAGAAAGAATCAATATTGTTAAAATGGCCATGCTGCCCAAAGCAACTTATAAATTCAATGCTAATCCTATTAAACTAACATTGATATCTTCACTGAACTAGAAAAAAAAAAATTCAACATTCATATAGAACCAAAAAAAGAACCCGAATAGTCAAGGCAATCCTACACAAAAAGAGTAAAGCTGGAGGCACCATGCTACCCAACTTCAAACTATACTACAGGGCTATAGTAACTAAAACACCATGGTACTATTACAAACACAGACACATAGACCAATGGAACAGAATAGAGAACCTAGAAATAAGATTTCACACCTACAACTATCTGATCTTCAGCAAACCTGACAAAAACAAGCAATGGGGAAAGTATTCCTTAAATGGTGCTGGGATAACTGGCTAACCATATGCAGAAGATTGAAACTGGACCTCTTTCTCACACCATATACAAAAATTAACTCAAGATGGATTAAAGGCTTAAATATAAAATCTAAAACTATAAAGTCCAGAAAGACAACATAAGTATTACCGTTCAGAACATAGGCATGGGCAAAGATTTCATGATGAAGTAGCCAAAAGCAATTGCAATAAAAGAAAAAATTGACAAATGGGATCTAGTCAACAAAAGAGCTTCTGCACAGAAAAAGAAACTATCAACAGAGTAAAAAGAAAACCTACAGAATACGAGGAAATTTTTGCAACTATGCATCCAACAAAGGTCTAATAACCAGCATCTATAAGGAACTTAAACAAATTTACAAGAAAAAAACAACCCCATAAAAAAGTAGGCAAATGACATGAACAGACACTTTTCAAAAGAAGACATACATGCACCAAACAATCATATGAAAAAAACATCAGCATCACTGACCATTAGAGAAATGCAAATCAAAACTACAATCTCACACCAGTCAGAATGGCTATTATTAAGAAGTTAAAAAATAACAGATGCTGGCAAGGTTGTGGAGAAAAAGGAACACTTACACACCGTTGGTGGGAATGTAAATTAGTTCCACCATTGTGGAAGACAGTGTGGCAATTCTTCAAAGAGCTAAACAGAGAGATAACACTTGACCCAGCAATCCCATTACTGGGTATATACCCAAAGGAATATAAATTGTTCTATTATAAAGACACATGTACACGTATGTTCACTGCAGCACTATTCACAATAGCAAAGACATGGAATCAACCTAAATTCCATCAATGATAAACTGAATAAAGAAAATGTGGCACATATACACCATGGAATACTATGCAGCTATGAAAATGAACAAGATTGTGTCCTTTACAGGGACATGAATGGAGCTGGAGGCCATCATCCTTAACAAACTAACACAGGAACAGAAAACCAAATACTGAGTGTTCCCACTCAGGGAGCTAAATGATGAGAACACAAGGACACATAGAGGGAAACAACACATACTGGGGCCTATTGAAGGGTGGAAGGTGGGAGGAGGGAGAGGATCAGGAAAATTAACTAATGGGTACTAGGCTTAATACCTGGGTGATGAAAGAACCTGTACAACAAACCCCCATGACACAAGTTCACCTATGTAACAAATCTGCACATGTACCCCAAGCTTAAAATAAAAGTTAAAAAAGACTATTCATAAACAAATATATATATAGTGTTCTTTACACTATTATATTTCCACAGAAAACTCAGTTAATTATGCCAGTTATGCTAAATCAATGCAACTGAATATTACCAAACCATTTAAAACAAAATTATGAAAACATATAAAAATATAGAGAAAATATATGTTTGATTCATTCAATAAATATTCATTTAGTATCTGTGATATGTCCAAAATTACACTTGACATTTTGGATTAAAGGATAAATTGCGCACAATCAAAATGCTTGCATTGCTCACAGCCTAGTAATGGGTATCTAGGAAGGGAGAGAAAGATTTGGAGCAATCCTAGGAAAGAGATGACAGTTTCTAGACAACTGGCTTGGAAATAGAGCACTGTTTTTTCAAGCGTCAATGTACAGGCTGACTGGCCTAAAACTAACTGATAGCATCATCAGAACAATTGTAGACAGATGTGGACCAGAGTGACACTCTAACCTGGGATGGTAAGCCACTGACTGATTTGCGGTCAGATTTTTGGTTCCTTTTGCTTCAGTGCAGAGGTAGGGCTGAAGACCCACATGAAGACTGAGAAAGGAGATAGATGTGTAAACTCTACATTTAAATTGATGTAAGAACACTAACAGGGGTATATGAAAGATGTTATGGGAGCAATGAGAAGGAAGTGCTTAATTTGAAAGTGGTAATGAGAAGATTGGGAATTTTACAGAGAAGTTGACATTTGTGCTTAATCTTGAAAAATAAATAGAAATTTTCAGAATTATACATGTGCACACACACACACATACAAACCATCCAAAACAATAACATCATGAAGGCAGAGAAGCATAAAAGAATGTGTGTGGCCCCCAGTATTTAGTGTGGTAGGATCATTAAGATTAGGGTGAATGTGGGAAGTGGTGGGAAATGAACCTGGAAGGGTAATTATAGGTCGGATTCTAGACTTGGATGCTTTGCTACAGAATTTTGATGTTGTCTTTTGTAGACAATGAAAAGTCATTATTGGATTTTAGGGATGAAATGACCAGATTTGTCTTTCAGGAGTGTCATAAGTGCATGAGTTTCTTAATTGCAGTAGCGTAAAAAATAAATTGGAGAAAATCTAGGTCGAAAGCAAGGAGACTCCTTCGTGCAGAGGTGGTCTAATCCATACTAGAAATGATGAACACTGACTCAGATCTGTGGCAGCAGAGATAGAGAAAAGTAGATACTTGGGATCAATAGCAGTGACTGACTTTATCAGGTTAAGCAGAGTCTGGAAAGAAGATGTGAGGGGGAATATGGAGTCGAGGATTCTCAGCTTGTGCAAGCAGACAGATAAAGATGTCATTATATAAAAGTACAACTATGAAAATTATACATGAACCAAGACTAGATGGTAACCTACAAAAATAAAGGAAAAAAAAGTTTAGTTAGAACAGTAGGACAGCTTGTTTTCCAAAACTTTTTCTTGTGTGTCTGAAATTGTTTGGAGCTACATCTAGTTTTAAATATTAACTCTGTAAAGTATTAGTTTTATAGTTTTGAGCAGGTTATTCAACCTCTGTGAATTGTCTCACCTAAATATTTATTTATTTATTCATCTTGTTTCAAAAACTATTTTAAGTAGTTTATAAAAATAAATACAATTCAGCAAAAAAAAGTACAGTCATATGCCACATAATGACATTTTAGTCAATGACAGACCACACGTAGAATAGTGGTCCCATAAGATTATGATATTGTAATTTTACTGTACCATTTTTATGTTAAGATATACAAATATTTACCATTGTGTTACCATTGCATAGAATATTTAATACAGTAGTGCTCTGTGCAGATATATAGCCTAGGAGTGGAGCAATAGGCTCTACCATATAGCCTATTTATCTATATAACTAGATATGGCTATACCATCTAGGTTTCTATAAGTACATTCTATGACTTTGCATGACAAAATTGCCTAATGACACATTTATTAGAATGTAGCCCCATAGTTAAGCAAATGCATGACTGTGTATAAAGAGAGATAAGGAGAAGAAAAAGAATATGAGAAACAAAATGAATCAAGTGCATGACTTATGATGACATAACTTTGAGCAAGAAGTGAGCTCAACATTAGTTCTGAGACTGCCTGTCTACCCATAGTGGAAAACACAATGAGTTCCATGAATCACATTGTTCATTTTGGCTAGCAACATTTCAGAGAAATTTATCCATTATATCTTCATAATACAGATTCTAAAAACAGTGATCAGCACAAGAAATAACATCCCTTGAGTTCATGTCATTTGCAGGGGCATGGGTGATGCTGGAAACCATCATTCTCAGCGAATTAACACAAGAACAGAAAACCAAACACCGCATGTTCTCACTCATAAGTGGGAGTTGATCAATGAGAACACATGGACACAGAGAGAGGAACACCACACACTGGGGCCTGTCGGGGGCTGGGGGACTAGGAGAGGGATAGCATTAGGAGAAATACCTAATGTAGATGACGGGTTGATGGGTGCAGTAAAACACCATGGCACGTGTATACCTATATAACAAACCAGCACATTCTACACATGTACCCCAGAACTTAAAGCATAATAAAAAAGAGAGAGAAATAACATCCTAGAACTTAATACAATGCCAAGTTTCTCAATGCCAGCCAATGTTGTAACAGGTAAGCACAAATCAGCAAAAGCACTTCTACAGGGACCAAAATAACATAAGCTGGGTAAAGAGCTATCTCAAGGTCTGGCTAATTCCAGGAAAAAGTTTTAGCATATTTAAAGTGATGAAAAGCTTGCATCTTTACTTAGAAAATCTCTCACAAATATTCCTTCCATAAAGATTACTCAAGGACATCATCTGACCACCTTCCCACCCCAAGTTGTTTTCCTAATGATTCCTGAGACATTGGTCTGACAATGACAGTTCTCAAAATTCTCAGCCTCAATACAAACAAAAACTCAATTTTCAGAAATACAAGATGCAGCATAAAAACTCATTAAGTAGTGCCAACTGAAGGAAGTCTGAACTCATGAAAATTCTGAATATTCAAAAGTTATTCCAGTCCTTTAATATAAGCAATTGGCTAAAGAAACTACTCATTAGACTTCCTCAAAGACTTGCTTTAGTAAATGATTATTTCTAATTAGTATACTTTTCTACCATTTACTGCTGTTAAAAATTTGAAAATGTGTTGTTTTCCCAAATTGGTTAAATAGGTTAAGCGCCTCTCTTGACCTCTATCAACTTATTTATAATCTATTATTTGCCTACTCTTCATTATACCTAAGGTATTAATTCAGGCAGTGAGAGTTTACAGAAGTTAAAACATAAGGAACCTTGATCTTAGAATTAGTCAGGTGAAGGCTATGTCCTTCTTTTGTCTTAGTAATGTTTCTATAAATTATTAAATACAAGTTGGTGTTTGTGAAGCGTGATAATTATTCAATGCAGTTTTCCTAAAGTTCAAAAAATAATACGTATTAACGTAAGACTTTGAGTGGTTAAGGATTGTGGAGGGGTATATTCCAAAGCTGTTCTTTATAATCTCAAGCCTATCATACCTCATACAGTCGAGATATCCCTGGACACATCTATTTATGATTAAACATTTTTTAAAGAGCATAATGGTCCTCCTTTAGTCACCAATAATCTTTCACTAAAGCAAAGGTGTTAAATCAGCAGAATCAATGTCATTGCCATGGGTAAAGAATGTGATGACACTCTTGTGCAGCCAAACAAAAGTGTGAATAAGAGGCTGAGATAAATAAGAAAAATGTGTTCTTCACTCTGAAAAAAGCATTTCAAAGTGAAAGGTGCTGTTAATACTAGTTTGTGAAGCATAAATGCCCAGTAAGTAGCTTTTAGCTTTTTGTTAAATTTTATGACTTTTGATATTTTTAAACTTGTATATACAAACATATATAATCATAGGCTAAGCTTAAAATAAGTTTTGACTTTTTTGCAAGGCAAATCTAGAGTAGTAATACATTTTTAATAAAATGTAAATTTATTTATTTATATTTAATTTGAGTTTGAGAGTTTCTTCAACATTTATTTTGGATTTGGGGGTACATACACACATTGTTACCCAGGTATATTGTGTAATGATAAGGTTTGGAATACAGTTAATCCTGTCACGTAGGTACTGAGCATAGTACCCAATAGTTCATTTTTCAACCCTTTCCCCCCACCTCCCTCCCCACCCTAGTAGTCCCAGTGTCAATTGTTGCCATCTTTATGTCTCTGAGTACCTACTGTTTAGCTCCTACTTATAAGTGAGAACATGTGGTATCTGGTTTTCTGACACTGCATTAATTCATTTAGGATAATGGCTTCTAACTGCATCCATGTTGCTGCAAAGGAAACGGTTTTGCTATTTTTATGACTATATAGTATTCCATAGTGTATTTGTACCAGATTTTTTTTTATCCAATTCATGGTTAATGGGCACCTAGGTTGATTCCATGTCTTTGTTATTGTGAATAGTGCTGCGATTAACTTGCGGGTGCATATGTCTTTTTGGTAGAATTATTTGTTTTTTGGGATATATGTCCAGTAGTGGGATTGCTGGGTCAAGTGGTAGTTCTGTTTTAAGTTCTCTGAGAAACTTCCAAACTGCTTTCCATGGTAGCTGAACTAATTTACATTCCAACAGTATATAAGCATTCCCATTTCTCTGCAGCCTCACCCAAATATTTGTAATTTTTAACAATAGCTATTCTGACTTATATGAGATGGTATCTCATTGTGATTTCTGGTTTGCCTTTCTCTGGTAATTAGTGATGTGGAGCATTTTTTCATGTTTTTTTGCCACTTGTATGTCTTCTTTTTTTTAATTGCATGTCTTCTTTTGAGAAATGTCCATTCATCTCTTTCTTTTGCCCATTTTTAATGGGGTTATTGGTGTTTTACTTGTTCAATTGTTTAAGTTCCTTATAGATTCTAGGTATTAGACTACTGTCAGATGCATAGTTTGTGAATATTTTCTCCCACTCTGTAGGTTTTCTGTTTACTCTGTTGATAGTTTCTTTTCTTGTGCAAAAGCTACTTAGTTTAATTAGGTCTCACTTGCAATTTTCGTTTTTGTTGCCATTGCTTTTGAATACTTAGCCATAAATTTTTCCCAAAGTCGACGTCCAGAATGGTGTTTCCTATGTTTTCTTCTAAGATTCTTATAGTTTGAAGTCTTACATTTAATTCTTTAATCCATCTTGAGTTAATTTTTCTATATGATACAAGGTTGGGGTCCGGTTTCATTTTTCTGCATGTGGATAGCCAGTTATCCAAGTACCATTTATTGAGTAGACAGTCCTTTCCCTATTGCTGATTTTGGTTTACTTTGTTGAAGGTCAGCTGGCTATAGGAGTGCAGCTTTATTTCTGGGTTCTTTCCTCTGTTCTATTGGTCTATATGTCTGTTTTTGTACCAGTACCATGCTGTTTTGCTTACTGTAGCCTTACAATATAGTTTGAAGTTGGGTAATGTGATGCTTCTGGCTTTGTTCTTTTTTCTTGGGATTATTTGCCTATTTGGACTCTTTATTACTTCCATATGAATTTTAGAATAGTTTTTTTCCAATTCTGTGAAAAATGTCATTGGTAGCTTCATAGAAATAGCATTGAATCTGTAGAGTGCTTTGGGGAGTTTGGCCATTTTAATATTCTTCCAATCCGTGATCATGGAATGTTTTTCCATTTGTTTCTGCCATCTATGATTTATTTCAGCAGCGTTTTGCAGTTTTCTTTGTAGAGATCTTTCACTTCCTTGATTAGAGGAGAAACCAAGGGGTATGTGTGTGTGTGTAAATTAGGCTGTGTTCTTCATTTGGCTCTCAGCTTGAACATTACTGATGTAAAGAAATGGTACTGATTTTTGTATATTGACTTTGTATACTGGCATTTTACTGAAGTCATTTTTCAGTTCCAAAACTCTTTGGCAGTCTTTACGGATTTCTAGGAGAGATAATTTGACTTCTTCTTTTCCTATTTGGATGTCTTTTCTTTCTTTCTCTTGCCTGATTGCTCTGGCTTGCACTTCCTGTATTGTGTTCAACAGGAGTGGGAAAAGTGGGCATCATTGTCTTGTTCCAGTTCTCAAGGGGAATGCTTCCTAAAATGTCAATTTTAAAGCCTTATTTTTGTCTTTGACTTTGAACACCAAAACGCAATCCCATGAACTAGAAAATTTACATTAAAACCGCCTTTTAAGTTTTTTTAAAGCATTAATTTAAAATTGCTTCTTTTAAAACTGGATTTTAATTTTTGATTTTATAAGAATATTTTCACTCAACAAGCACTTAGGACCAGTTCTGAGTTTCTTCAGAGCCTTTCTTAAAAGATAAAGCACATGTTGAAGGTAGAATTATTAAGAATGAGAAGGTGGAGAAAAAATAACATAAAATAAAATAAAATAAAATATAAAGAATGGAGCTCTCATCCAAAATTCTAATGGCCCAAAAAAGCTACAAAAAACGATGCCTGAGAGGCCACCCCTCCTTTCACATTAAAAAGCTATAGTGATTTGTAAAGCCAGAGCTTAACAAATCACCCTGTTCTTCATCCTTTCCTTCACTAAGTTGTCAGACAGATGCAAAATAGAAATCAGCAATGTGAAACTGTGGTTTCTCAACTGAATTAGGAATTTTTCACCATGATTTTAATGTTCCTCTGTCGTGGGCCCTAATAGGAAACTACTAACAGTTATAAAACTCGGTTATAGCATGGGAATCCATAGAAAGGGGTAAAGAGAAAGCAAAGGCAGAAAAGAAATGTCTTTATTTTGAACTCTAATAATTTATCAAAAAAGCTGTGTCTCATCTAAACACAGAACAATGGAATAGGGAAAGCTGCTGCTTCTGAATCCCTTTTTCAGCAGCAGCTTCCTAGCTTCTCTCTGGAAGAATGGAAAGATGATGGGGCTAGCCCATAGTTTCCCAGCCTTGGCAACATTGACAATTTGCACTAGCTAATCTTTTGTTGTAAGGGGGTACATTACAGAATGTTAGCAGCGTCCCTGGTCTCTACCCACTGGATGTCACTAGCACCACTCCAGTCATGACAACCAAAATATCTCCAGACATTATAAAATTGCCCCTGGTTGAGAAGCATTAGGCTAGTCCCTGCACAAAATATTTCTAAATCTTTCTTTCATTGTTTAAGATCCTTTCAGGTAAGGGAATGGACTGCCACAGTCAGCAACAAGATGACTGGCAAACTCTTGTCTCCTGGAAACTTTTTCCTATATGGCATATTTTATTATTTTGTCAGTAAGTCCACTTCTATACCTCTCTTAATACTCCATTTAATATTTCTTAAAGATAATATATTTAAAGACATAAAAGATGATAAAAGAGAAACATCTTTAGAACTAGGCAGCATAAGACCATTCTACATTAATTCATCTTACCTCTACAGGAAACTGTCATAAAAAGCACCCAAAATTGAAAATAGTAAAAGAGAGGTTAAAACTCACCTCAAAACACAGATAGTAACAAACAACAAGGAATAAAACCCACTATTATTCTTCCATCTTAAAAAAGCAAATCTTTTTTCAACTCCACAACTCCCATCCCCAGCCACATCATCATTTCTTTGCTCCCTTTACAGCAAAACCCTTCAAAACAGTTGACTGTGCTGTCTTTAACTTTCCTCCTCTCCATTCTCTCTTAACCTACTTCATTCAAAGCATCATTGCCACCACTTCACCTGGACTGTCTTTATCAAGGTCCTCAATGACCTTCATATTAATAAATACAAAAGCCATTTCTCAACCCTGATCTTACTTGACCTATGGGCAGCATTTGACACTGTTGATTATTATTCTCCTCCTTGATACACTTTCTTCCTTGGTTCCAGGACTCCACACCCACTTCTTAGACACCAGTTGCTCTTTCTCAATCTCCTTTACTGACTCCTCCCCTTCTCACTTATCTCTTAATAATAGAGTAGCCCTGGGCTCAGATCATTTCTCTCAATCTATACTCAATTCCCAATGAGTCATCCAGTCTATAATCTTAAATACCACCGATGTTCTGATGACTTCCAAATTCATATGATCAGCGCAAGCCTCTCTCCAAGACTCTAGACTCACATATCCAACTTCTTATTTGTCGTCTTCACTTGTATATCAAATAAATATTTCAAACCCAAATGTGTCCAAAACTAAACTTCTGATCCTTCCCCATAAACTTGCCCCTTCCACAATCTTCCAATATCAGTTGATGCCAATTCCACCTTCTCTTAGTTGTTTAGGTCAAAAACTGTGCATTAATCCATCACTCCTTTCTTTCTCTCACGTGAAACATCCTGTTAGTTTTAAAATATATGTAAGTTCTACCAGAAAAATATATTCAGTATCCTTCCATTTCTCCTATTCTCCACTGCTTCTACCCTGATAGATGCCACTATCATCTCTCAACTGAATTATTTTTTATAAGCATCTTTTTATTTTAAAATATTAATTGACAAATAAAGACTATGTGTTCAAAGTACACAACATGATGATTTGGTATATGTACACATTGTATAATGAATAATCATTACAACCAAATTAAATAACACATCTGACATAGTTTGGGCTGTGTCCCCACCCAAATCTCATTTTGAGTTGTAACTCCCATAATTCCCACATGTCATGGGAGGGACCCAGCGGGAGGTAAATGAATCAGGGGGGTGGGTCTTTCCTATGCTGTTCTCATGATAGTGAATAAGTCTCACAAGATCTGATGGTTTTATAAGGGGGAGTTCTCCTGCACATGCTCTCTTGCATGCTGCCGTGTAAGATGTGACTTTGTTCTTCATTCACCTTCTGCCATGATTGTAAGGCCTCCCCAGCCATGTGGAACTGTCAGTCAATTAAACCTCTTTCCTTTATAAGTTACCCAATCTTGGGTATGTCTTTATTAGCAGCACGAAAACAAACTAATACAATATCCATCACTGTCTATGCTGTATATTAAGTCCCCAGAACTTGTCTTACAACTGTAAGTTTGTACCATTTGACTAGTATCTCCTCACTTCTTCCACTCCCCCAGCCTTTGGCAACCACCATTGTACTCACTGCTTCAATGAGTTCAACATTTTTAGATTCCACATATAAGTGAGATCGTACAGTATTTTTCTTTTTGCGCCTGGTTGATTTCACTTAGTATAAAATCCTCCAGGTTTATCCACGTTGTTGTAAGTCAATACCAAAAAAAAGAAAGAAAGAAAGAAATCACCAAATAACCCAATCTAAAAATAGGCAAAGGAACTGAAAAGATATTTTTCCAAAGAAAAAGATATGGAATCAACCTAAGTGTCTATCCATCTATCCACAGATGAATGGATAAACGAAATGTGAGGGATGTGTGTGTGTGTACACATTGGAATATTATTCAGCCACCAAAAGAAGAAAATTTTTACTGGGTTATTGCAAAAGATTCCTTACTTGTCTTCCAGCTTCTCATTACCCCTACATATTGGCTCGATATTTTCAACACAGTTGCCATAGCAATTCTTTTAAAATGTAAGTCAGATCATATTTTTCCTCTGTTCAAAATCTGAACTGGTGCCACATTTCCCCAAAGTAAAAACCAAAGTCCTTAAATTTTCTAAAAAGCTTAATATAATTTGGTCTTCCCTCATCTTTCTGACTTCCTTTTCTATTTCTATCCTCCTTACTAATTCCACTTGCTCTTCTTTCTGCTAGTCAAACATACCAGGTATATTTTCACTGTAGAGTCTTTGCCCTGACTTTTCCTTCTTTCTGGAAGTCTCCTTCCCTTCCACTGTTTCACCTCCTTCAATATTACCTCTTCAATTGGTCCTACCCTATCAGTACTTGCAGTTAGCCCACCATCATCCCATGATTAGCAATCTAAATCCCCTTTACTATGCTTATTTGTTTTTTCTTTCTGTCATGGCACTTTTCAATTTTTAATATCAACAATGTATTTATGATTATTATTCATTGTTTGTCTTCCGTATCTACAGTGTAAACCTCATGAAGAATTCATTTTGCTTCTGGATTTATCCCAAGCATGCTTAGAATGGTGCCCAGTATATAGTAAGCGATTGATTAACACTTATTGAATGAATAGAGAACTACATGAATGAATAAAACAGATTAATATCCTACTCTCAAGTAGAAGAGATGGCAACCTGCCTTTTTAAAATCCTCTTTCTCAGTCTCCTATTTACACATCAAAGGACTAGCTGGGCTGGGAGGAGGAAGGGATTCTTTGGTAAGGAGGAATAGATAAATACAGTTGGAAAGATTTTCATTTGAATATTTTAGGGTTTCATTTCTTTGGGTTTTTTCTATTTTAATTGACAAGTAAAAATTTATATATTTATGGTGTACAACTTGATGTTTTGATATTTACACACATTGTGGAATGGCTAAATCAAGCTATTTAACATATTCATTATCTCACACTCTTATTTTTGATGGTGAGAATAAAAGATTATAGATTTTAAGAAACTGTCTGTCTTCTTAGTTTGGAGGACTGTGAAATCTTGTGCTGTTGGGAGATTTAAGTGCTTTTGTATTCTCTTTATCACTCTGATTTTTGGTTCGGTAGTGCTTCAATTTGGAAAGTACCTTCTAAACTAAGAGAACTAGAGGAGCCGTGAATGAGTACTCAAAAAAGCAGAGGAGAAAGCAAGCTGCTACAAGAAGCTCAAGAGAAACAAGAAAAGAGAACTTCAGGGTTTCAGCCCAATTCACTAAATTAGGAAAAAGGGCTAAGATTCAAGATCAGTGTTGAAACTGGTAACAAAGATTACATTTCAGGATAGAGGTGCAAAAATAATGAACCACAGGTATATTCATTATCTAATGTTATGTAACATATTACCCCCAAATTTTAGTGGTTTCAGACAAAAGTAAGCATTTATTATCCCTTATGGTTTCTGTGATTCAGGAATCCAGAAGCAGCATGATTGGATAGCTCTGGACCAGGGCCAATCATAAAATTCAGTCAGATGTTGGCTGAAGCTAAAGTCGTCTGAAGGCTTGACTTGGTTGCAGGGTCTGTTCCCAAGATAGATCACTCATATAACTAGCAAGTTGTTGTTGTTAGCAGGAGGCCTCAGTTTTTCCCACAAAGAGCTAAGATTCAAGAATTCTATGCAAGTCAAGAAATACACACACACACACACACACACACACACACACACACACATAGTGAATTCTGAATATAAATTAGGAAATGAGCTCTTCTTCTCTCTCCACACATATATACATGTACATACATATACATAGATATCCTGGAGAATTATTTAGAGAGAGTAATATTTCTACATCAGCTCCCTAGGCCAAGTAAGGTGACCCAATGGACTTCACTTTTCTAAAAAGTCCAGTTATACTTATGTATCTTCTCTTACTATTCATCAAAATACCGACAATATTTTGGGCTGAAATGTTGACAACATCTCTATGAATCTCTGCTTCAAAAAACAATCCAAGGAATTCTTGAGTATTTTTACAACATGGCATCTGGTTTCCCCAAAATGAGCAACATAAGAAAGCAAAGGACATAAAAGAACAAGGCAGAAGCCATAGTGTATGTCTTTATGATGTAATTTTCTGCTGTACAGTACTGATCACATGATCAGCTGTGATTCATTTTGGGAGGGGAGTATGAACAGGTGTGAATACCAGTAGGTAAGGATTCCTAGAGACGTTATCAACATCTCAGCCCAAAATATTGTTGGTATTTTGGTGAACAGTAAGAGAAGATACATAAGTGTAAGTGGACATTTTAGAAAAGTGAAGTGCACTGGGGCACCTCAGTTGGCCTAGGGAACAGATGTATAAATACTACTCTCTTTAAATAATTCCCCAGGATATCTATGAGTATATATGTATATGTATGTGTATATATATACACACACATGCACATGTAGAGAGAGGAAGAGCTCAGTTCCTAATTTATATTCAGACTTCACTATATACATACATATATATATGTGTATATATATATACACACACACATGTGTGTGTGTGTATTTCTTGAGTTGCATAGAATATGTATTTATGAATAATAAACTTGACCAATTTTCCTATACACATAGACTTCTTGCATTTAGCAGTGTCACTCACCTCTTACTCTATCATTTCCTCAATAGCTCCATCAACACTGAACCTTCTAACTCTAACATGCCATGATTCACTACTGTGAAAAAAAAAAAGCTGATGTCATAAACACATTGTGTTGCAGTATCACTATGGGCCATACCCCATTCTTAGGTAACCCCTGAGATCCTACCAGCCTTGATAGCCTCAAAGGAGTCACTTGGAGTATAAAGAGGGAAAGGAGACTGAACAAAGTCCTAGAGCTACAGAAATTCTTAGTATATTTTTTCATTGTTAATCTTTGGCAAAGAAGTAGAAAGTTTGGAGGTGGAAGTAGGCCATGGTTATCTTTAAAATAATCTATTATTATTTGTGTCTTTCCTGAATATCACAGCACCTTCTTGTCACAAATGCTTAGGGGAAAGAAAATCACCCGACATACCCATATCCCTCTTACCAACATCTCTACAGTAAAATGAGACCCAAGAGCATCATTTCCTTAACTAGCTATCAAGCAACTACCTCCGACAAACAGCAGTTACCATCAATACGTTCACACTATTTTCATTTGTGAGGTCTGTAATCCATCAGAACAATCTAATAATGACTAAGTCAAATCAAAGAGATTTTTTAAACATCTGTATGCGTTTATTGTTACAAATGCTTCATTATTAAAAGATCAGTCAAAAGCATAAAGGTACCCTGGTTTAAACTCTTTCTGTGCTTGAATAAGAATGTTTCTCTTGGAACACTCTCATATCAGGCTTCCTCTTGGCAAAATCATGAACTGGCTGATGTATTAGAGGCTTTCTCATGTCCCCTTCCAAACATCACTCTTCTTCCATGGACCCCTTTCTGTTACCTAGGAGCCTCTCATGCTGCCTTCCACATTCCGCCTACTGTACAGTCATGTTCTGGACCCCTCAGAATCCCCCTCTACCATTACAATATGTTTTTCCTAAGACACTTGCATTGAAA
Source organism: Rhinopithecus bieti (assembly GCF_001698545.2). Lineage (NCBI taxonomy): Eukaryota > Metazoa > Chordata > Mammalia > Primates > Cercopithecidae > Rhinopithecus > Rhinopithecus bieti. The sequence continues at coordinate 740,646 of NW_016809248.1, forward strand.
GGCTTGCCAGGGAAGCGACTAATCTTATCTTGTGCTAAATGTTAAATTAATCCCCATTCTCTCTAGAATTGTTTTCTAAGCAGGGATTCCTAGAGATGCTATCAACATCTCAGATTGAAATTGCATAAGTATTCTGGTGAATAGCAAGAAAAAATAACCGAAGTATAACTGGACCTTTTAGAAAAGTGAAGTCTATTGGGTAGCCTTAGTTGGCCTAAGGAGTTGATGTAGGAACATTCCTCTCTCTGAAATAGTCTTCCAGGATAGGAATGTATCTCCAAATAGCAAGTGAATATCCAATGGCTTCCCATTGCACTTAAACTCTATATTCATTTTATGACCAAAAGTCCTGGCTTCTCCTTACCTGTCTCTTCTTTACACATTACACCTCTTCCTTTTGTCTGTGAATGTGCCAAGCTACCACCTCATTTCTACCTTAAGGCCTGAAGAGTTATGTTCCAGTTCCTGGCATGCAACTTACTTTTCATCACTTGTTTCCTGACACAAATGTCACCTTTCCAGGCAATCTAAAGTAACCTCAAAATCACTTGCTCGCACATCACTTTATTTCTCCTGGTATTAATCACTAAGTGAAATTTTCTGGTTCATGTATTTGTCACCTGCCTCTTCCAGGCCTCCTCCTACTTCATTGTCTATCATGTTCATCACTGTATCCCTAGTGTTTTGCACTACGTACCAGAATCTGGTACATATTCAGTGCTCAATAAATATGTGCTAAATGAACAAATGAATAGATTAACCCAAACATAAGCTTTACACTTAAGTAATCGAGTAAGAAGTCTTTGTTGTATTAATATCGGAAAAGGCAGGGGAGGGGGTGGTAATATCATTATAACCAGTGTAACCAGCTTGCATTTATAAGACTTTTATTGATTATGAACTACAGCATTTTTTTCATTAAAAACATTATCAATATTGGATTGTAAAATATTCCATTTGCCTTTCTGAAAAACTGTCCTTTTGATGAGATGTCACAAATGAATGCTAATGTCCCTTGAGAAATCCTGCCAACAGATCTTATTCTTCTATTAATGTTAAGAAACTGTATTTCTCTTTGGTCAATGTCTAGGCTTATGGATATGTAGTCTCTCTTGCTAGGACTTCAGAAGCCAATGAGCAACTTGCCTGTCACAAGATCCGATGAATGATCTCTCCCTGATGCAGTGTAGCTAAGCAGAGAAGCAGCTCTTGTAAGATAATAACCAACGCAGCACGGAATATTGTTAAACCTACAGTGTTTTATCCAGCAAAGTTCACCCCAGTAGCCTGCCCCTGCCAATAAAGCCTAGAAATTTTTTCTATCAGGCAGTCCCAGTTTAGTTGGTTGTAGCTTAGAAGCAGACATCTGAGAGCAGTTCAGCAAGCCTGCAGTCAGATGCTTTTGTAGAGTTCTCCTCTTAAAAGGCAAAATTGAGGCAAGTCAATAGATTACAACATTCTGGGTTTGCTTCTGTTATCTATCAAATATCACAATTCATCCTGCCTCACTAAAGTGAAACTCCAAGGATTTGTTTTTAAAGGTGTCCTTCTTTCTATGAAATACTAAATGAACTTGTTTTAAAAAACAAAAACAACTCAACACAAGTCGATAGGTGCTAAATAACATAACTTTTCCTTTAAGAAAAACATGTAGCATGAGAAAACCTTATTTTCAAAGCACTACATAAAATTCATTGAGACCACATGTCCTAGGAAAGCTTGATCATTAATCGTTCCAGAGAACCTGTTAATACTTAACATTAACTGCTATTCTTCAATTATTTCACTATCAAATTAAACTTATTCAAGAAAATACAAACAATTCCATACTGGCTTACAAAACAAAAACTTTTTGGTATTTTGAGGGGAGGGGGGAATAAAGGGGAGGTGTCTTTTTCATCAAATCTCTTATGCGAGCTCATTTCATTAATCTCCTCTGTATCTTTCAGTGCTTCTGCGAAGATTATTAATTTCAAGGGTAAGATTTTCTCTGGCTACCACGTAATGTAAAACTGTAAAATTTTTTCCACTCTTCATGGACCATTTACAATCTGCAAGGTTTGGGGTGGGAATGAAATGTATTTCTGCCAATGGATAGCCACATCAGCAGTGCTGAAAACCAATCCTTCTGTTTCACTTATCGTGCCATATGGCTCCATAAAAAAGGAGCGAACCAAAAGTGTAGCTCATACGCCTTGTCAATCTGGGTTTAGACTAATTATTTGATATCATGATAAAGAGAGGAAACTGTTTGTAGGTGAATATATTCTCCTTTCTTTACTCGTGTATCTCTATACCCATGCGCTAATTTACTGGGGGTGGGGGGATGGGGGGT
>NW_016809248.1:744561-783703 GCF_001698545.2 Rhinopithecus bieti
CCACACCCTCCCTCCCCCACGCCCCCGCCCACGGGGTCCCGTCTGAGCCGCCAGCCCCCATCCAACCCGAGACCGCGCCGTCATCCAGCAGCCGCTACTGGGAAAGACGACGGTGGCGGCGGCGGGGAGCTGCTGGGGGGCGCGGAGAGACCGCGGCCATCTGGGGCTGGGGAGGAGAAAGCCAGGCAGAGTCTGATGGAGTCTGCGTCCCGCCTGCCTTCCTCTGGGCCTTCCAAGCCCCCTCTCAAAAGGCCAGGACGCGCTGGGCCCGCGAAAGACACCCGTCTTCACAGGCCAACCAGAACTCCGGCCACCTGCGGGAGGACGGCACTGTCCCTTGCGACCTGGCCGCGGAGCCGACCTCCTCCACAGCCTCCTCGAGGATAGTGAGCCCGAATTCCACGCGGGTGATGAGCCCCGAAGCGCGCGGTTGCCTCTGCTCCTCCCGAACCGAGTAGGAAAGAGGGGAGAGGGAAACAGGAGGCTGATGGAGGGGAGAGAAATGGAATTCCAGAGGTAGCCCACTGCCAGACACCTGCAAGATGGCTTTGTTGTGGCCCTGAAGCTCTTAATAGTGAGGGCCCAGGATAATTCCCTTGGGGCTGCGGGAAAAAGAGGAAAGAAAGTTCACGCTCTCAGGTGTTGGAGGAATTGGGAGCTGGAGGTGTGATTTCTTGGCCTCCAGCAGAAACTTTGTTCCAGTGGCCAGGTTCTTTCTCCCTCTGACTGGTGGTTTGCTTTGGAAAGTTCTCATTTTCCTGGAGGAGCTGTCCTCCCCTCGCGTGCTGATAAAGGATGAAAGGAAGTCCTGCCGGCGTCCCAGGACTGCAAGGGCAGGCGAAAGTTTAAGAATGTAAAGGAGTAGCGGACCTTAAAAAGAATGGCTTAAAGAGTAGGGTAGGGAGGGGTTACCAGGGTGTACCACTGTAGGGAGAGGATACAATATCGATTTTTTTTTGTATGCTGCAGATGAGATTACCACCGAAACGCACTTCCTAATTCGCAGTGACCTTCTTAACATTTCTCCTTTCCTCCTCCTAGGTTAGTACAGTTCCCAACCCAGTCTGATTGTCTAAACATTCAGTGAGTTAATTCAATATATCCATCCAGAAGTTGCCCCAGTACTAATGTGGTGCAGCAGAAAGAACGGTGAAGTCAAAAACCCCAATTGTGAATTCTGGCCCTGTAACTTTGTAGCTCTGCGAATTTGAACAACTCACTCAGTCTCTCTGCTCTCCTGTGTTCTGATATATACAGCATCATCTCGAAAATTTCTTCCAGCTCCTGAGATATTAGTCACAAAATCATCACAAGTTATTTTTTTCAGCCTTTCTAAATATAGCTTCATATAATGTAATATATTGAAGTAAATAATCTGGAAACATGTGAAATGACCAATTCCTCTCGCAATGAAGATGTGCATCAAAAATAAAAAACAAATAACATGTTTATTTTAATAAGCAAAACAGGCCCATTCTCAGACTTATGATCAGAAATAAGACTGACTTAAAGTTTTTATCTTCCAAACAACTGCCTCTTACTTAATTAAAAACTACTCTTCCAGGTCTTCAAATGTTTACTGTGTACAAATATTAGAGTTTGTAAATATTTTAGTCCATTTTATGTGCTCATATTTTATCACCAACTACTAATTATTGCCTATATTAGAATAATGTTTTTCTGTGTATTCATTACTTTCACATACTTTATTTCATTTAATCATGACTGCATCACCCATGAGTTGAAAAGCAGGTCTAGTCTTCTAGGTTTTATGGAAGGTGAAATGGGATTCGTGGAGGTATGATAACTTGCCCATAGATTCGGTGTAACTCTTTTAACTCAGTACCCAGCTGTCTCCAAGACACTAGCTGCCTATGTGAAATAGAATATTTCTGCTTCAGACCAGGAATGGTTTCCTTTTTCTAATTCATTCCTTCCACAGTGTCAGTACTATTCTCAACAGAGGAGACTCAAATTTAGTTGACTACTTAGGACTATTTTTGGTACACGGATATGATTAATATGTTTTTACACTGGTAGCACTTCAAAGTGTCCTTACATGCATTATCTCAATTAAGGTCATGACAATCACATAAGATCATCAAAAGAGGTTTATTTAGCCCTGTTGAACAGATGAGGAAACTGAGACCAAAAGACATTAAGGCCACAACTAACCAGGCCCTGGATTTCCAGGACAAGTGTTTCCCCTGTAGCCCACACTGTGTGTTTTTGTTCAAGGGTTGCAATTAGAATGACTGCAGGGAACAGCAAGACAGAATACATGATACCATTAGTATAAATATATAGTCATGCATTGCTTAACAACAGAAATACATTCTGAAAAATGTGTCTTTAGGTGATTTCATCCTTGTGCAAACACCATAAAGTATACTTAAACAAACATACATGGTATAGCCTACTACACACTTAGGCTATATGTTATAACCCATTGCTCCTCGGCTACAAACCTGTACAACATGCTACTATGCTGAACATTATAGGCAACTGTAAAACAATGCTAAGTATTTGTGTATCCAAACATATCCAAACATAGAAAAGGTGCCATAAAAGGCCAGGCACAGTGGCTCAGCCTGTAATCCCAGCATTTTGGGAGGCTAAGATGGGTGGATCACCTGTAGTCAGGAGTTCACGACCAGCTTGGCCAACACAGTGAAACCCTGTCTCTATGAAAAATACAAAAATTAACTGGGTGTGGTGGCAGGTACCTGTAATCCCAGTTACTTGGGAGGCTGAGACAGGAGAATTGCTTGAACCCGGGATGTGGAGGTTGCAGTGGGTAGAGACTGCACCATTGCACTCCAGTCTGGGCAACAAGAGTGAAACTCTGTCTCAAAAAAAAAAAGAAAGTAAGAAAGGAAGGAAAGAAGGAAGGAAAGGGGGAGGGAGGAAAAGAGAAAGGGAGGGAGGGAGGGAAAGAAAGAAAGAAAGATAAGAAAGATAAAGAAAGAAAGAAAGAAAGAAAGAAAGAAAGAAAGAAAGAAAGAAAGAAAGAAAGAAAGAGAGAGAGAAAGAAAGGGAAAGGAAGGAAGGAAAGGAGGGAAAGGAAGGAAGGAAATGAAGGAAAGGAAAGAAAGGAAGGAAGGGAGGGAAAGAAAAGTGTCCTTATTAGCAGACTGTATGACAATAGCATTATCAATTACTATGCATCAAATTACCTCAAAATTTAACAGCTTAAAATAACAAATCTTTAGAGGACATCAGTAAGATTGCAGAGTAGAAAATCCTAGCCTTCAACATTCNGGAGGGAGGGAGGAAGGGAGAAAGGGAAAGAGGGAGGGAAAGAAAGAAGGAAAGAAAGAAAAGAAAGAAAGAAGGAAGGAATGAAGGGAAAGAAAGAAAGAAAGAGAGAGAGAGAGGGAGGGAGGGAGGGAGGGAGGGAGGAAGGAAAGGAAGGAAGGAAGGGAGAGAAAAGAAAAGGAGAGAGAGAGAAAGAAACAAAGAAAGAGGAAGGAAGGAAGGAAGGGAAAAGAAAAGAAAAGAGAGGGTGCTGTAAATGCAGTATTACGAATTTATGGGACCACTGTCATATATTCAGTCCATTATTGACTGAAATATTATTATGCAGTGTGTTGCTGTATAGTTGTACTTGAGCAAGGGAAGGGGACTGTAGAGAACTGCAGGAGCAAGTACCACTCACTAGTCAGCTGCAGGATGCCTTGTGGGAATGAAAACCTTGGGGCTGTAAGAATTCTGATTTTTCAGGAGTCAGAAATCCAAATTTTCTTGTAAAATATTCTTTGTGATGTTGGTGAATACATTAAAAAACAAAAACAAAAACACAGAAAAGGGTAGGCCTAACAGAACACATCTGCTAATAACATGTAGACTATGAGCTATGTGTCCGTGTGTCTGGTTTTAAATTTCATCAATTGCTTTTTACCCCCAGACAGCAAGGGCTGAACCAAATCCTTGAGTATGGTTCTAATTCTGATGGCATCTGATGTCCCCAGAATTAGAGATTACCAAGGCCTTGGGTGCAATTAATTATGATTTATAAAAATGATTTGTGGGATAGGTGTTTCTAAATTTCTGGCTATTCTTTATTGTTATTATTATACTTTAAGTTCTGGGGTACATGTGCAGAATGTGTAGGTTTGTTACATAGGTACACACGTGCCATGGTGGTTTACTGTACCCATCAACCCATCATCTACATTAGGTATTTATCATAATCCTATCCTTCCCCTACCTCCCCACCCACAGACAGGCCACAGTGTGTGATGTTCCCCTCCCCGTGTCCATGTGTTCCTATTGTTCAACTCCCACTTATGACTGAGAATATGCGGTGTTTGGTTTTCTGTTCCTGTGTTAGTTTGATGGTTTCCAGCTTCATCCATGTCCCTCCAAAGGACATGAACTCACCCTTTTTTATGGCTGCACAGTATTCCATGGTGTATATGTGCCGCATTTTCTTTATCCAATCTATCACTGTTGGGCCTTTGGGTTGGTTCCAAGTCTTTGCTCTAGTGAACAGTGCTGCAATAAACATACATGTGCATGTGTCTTTACAGTAGAATGATTTATAATCCTTTGGGTATATACCCAGTAATGGGATTGTTGGGTCAAATTGGTATTTCTGATTCTAGATCCTGAGGAATTGTCACACTGTCTTCCACAATGGTTGAACTAATTTACACTCCCACCAACAGTATAAAAGCATTCCTCTTTCTCCACATCCTCTCCAGCATCTGTTGTTTCCTTTTTAATGATCGCCGTTCTAACTGGTGTGACATGGTATCTAGTTGTGGCTTTGATTTGCATTTCTCTAATGACCAGTGATGATGAGCATTTTTCATATGTTTGTTGGCCACACAAATGTCTTCTTTTGAGAGGTGTCTGTTTGCATCCTTTGTCCACTTTTTGATGGGGTTGTTTGTTTTATTCTTGTAAATTTGTTTAAATTCTTTGTAGATTCTGGATATTACCCCTTTGTCAGACATGCAAATTGCAAAAATTTTCTCCCATTCTGTTGGTTGCCTTTTCACTCTGATGATAGTTTCTTTTGCCGTGCAGAAGCTCTTTAGTTTAATTAGATCCCATTTGTCAATTTTGGCTTTTGTTGCCATTGCTTTCGGTGTTTCAGTTATGAAGTCTTTGCCCATGCCAATGTCCTGAATGGTATTGCCTAGGTTTTCTTCTAGGGTTTTTAGGGTTTTATGGTTTTCTTCATCTTGAGTTAATTTTTGTATAAGGTGTAAGGAAGGGGTCCAGTTTCAGTTTTCTGTATATGGCTAGAATTTCTGGCTATTCTTGAAGCCATCAATGAGAGTGATCGCAGTAAATGAAATAATTTCTAAGTCACATGTGTTTCTTCTGGGCACAGAGACACATTTTTCCTGATAGTGATGACAAGATTGTGATAATGAAGATGATGACAAGGACAAAACTGGCCTCACCTCTATGTCCCTTAAAGGATAGTTCTGAATGAACCCTATTGAAAAATAGACACAGAACTGAAATGGTAACATTAGTTACATGTGGTATAATCATTATTCTTAGATTTTTCTAGCCGTGTCAAGACTACACATAAAGTAAGAAATAGAATGGGGAAAGGAATACATGTTCCTACGTGGAAGTATTAAGTAAGCTCAACAGGAAAAATGAACTTATACAAATTTTACTAAAGACTAAAATGAAAGTATAATTCATAGTACATAAAGCATGAATGCCATGAAAGTATGTTAGTGCAACTGCAGTGAAAAGGTTGAAAAATATGACCCACAGAAGAGTATTTTTGGCTGAAATATTTTACATCGAAAACCTGTGCATAAATTAACAACTGTAGTTTAGAGAAAAATAAAAAGAAACAACAAATGTCCCACTGATTTTAATAATGTTATAACATCAAAGGATGTCAAATGACCCAAACTTGCTCCACTGTTGAAAAACCACGTTGTATTTTAAATTTTTACACACAAAAAAATCATAATATTCACCTCAGCTGAGGTTTTTAGGGACTCTACAATTCTGTGACTACAAAGGTTAAAATAGAAGTAACAGTTGAAAGAGAATGAGATCAGCCAGCTAGTCCATTTTTTTAAAAAAAAATTTGTGGCACTTACAGACTCAATCAACATGTGAAGAGGTGGAGAAACTGAGGCTGGCTTCCTACCCCATTCCACACACCACTATATACACATGAGACTTAAATAACACTTCTTCCCTCTCTTGTGACTGACACAGATACTCACTATAATAAAATTTCACTTGAATTAAACAGAAGGTCTTAGGGTGAGCCCCTGTAGAATTTTTAACCTCTTTACTGCATTCTGATTATCACACTGATGATCCTTAACTCAGGAAACATGCAATTTCATTTATGTATGTTTGAACTGGGCAGAAAGACATGAAATTCAGAAACATCATTGAAGGGCTTAAATGCAAATTCTGGGTTTCTTAGATAAAACCTTCACAAAGAGAGTCCTCCTCACTCCACCCCAACACTTTGCTGCTTTCAAAGTACCCACAACACTACTATTACTACTGGAAATTGAAAATACTGTGCTGAATCTGTGCAGAGGAAAATTTTATTTAATTTTGCCAAGTTCAATTTACCAACTGTCATCCAACCTCTAGAATTGCATCCCTCTAGAGGGAGTTAATTAATAGGGCACTTTTTTGTACTCACAATGAAGTGTCTGCTTATTGCAATTCAACTCCACAGAAACCTCCCCCCTACCAAAAAAAAAAAAAAGAAAGCCTTTAGGATGGGCAAGAAATCTTAAAGCTAGTTTTCTAATCATATAACCCAGAAATTTCACTGAGAGAAATGGCACAGACCTGACTTGAGTGAGGCAGAGTATGAATGGAAGGACACTGTCAGACATTACACAGAGATAGTTGTATACTCCACCGTTAAACTCTCAAGTTTTTCTGAAAAGTACATAAACAATGAGAATTGGTTTTTTTAATACTCCAGTTGGCCTGCTCAAGGACAGAATTTTCTGTCTTACTCCTGCCAGCTTCCAATTAATCAATTTACCTCCAAAGTGTTCTCAAGTTGTCACATTATAATTTGTTTGTAACATTGGTCCTTGGCTCAGTTTACCAACTCACTCCCTCATATATAAGTGAACCATTTGCATGAAAAATGAATGGCATACCAATTAACTAAATGCTTCTGAGACATTTTGACAACGAACCAAACTGTATTTTCCTTGTCTTCTCTTTTCTATTTCTCTTTATTCACTAACTATCCTACATTTATTCAACAAATACACATTGAGTAGAACTATATGCCAGTCGTTCTTCTAAGTGATTGGTTATATAATGGAGAAATAAAACAGCATAGTTCATACATTCATAGTATTTACAGTTTTACAATGGAGATAGAAATAACCAAACAAATAATTATAAATTGTTACAAGTTCTATGAGAAGAAAAACAAAAAACATAGTGCTATAGGAGGGGGCAACATATATAGCATAATTTAGATTGAGAATGTCAAGGAAGATTCCTCTAAGAATGTGATGTTTAAAAAGAGAAATGAATGACAGAAATGAGCAAGGCAAAAAGCAGGGAAAAGACTGCTCCAGGGAGGGAAAACAGCATGCTGAAAGGCCTAGGTAGGAAATTCAAGATCAGAGCAGTAGTTTCTAAATTCCAAACTGCCCAAGCATCCCACCAATTTTTTTAAAAATGTACCACACTTCTTCAACTACATTTATTTGGTTACTTTTATATTGTGTATACTATTGTACTAATATATGTATTATAAAACATACACAAAAATTTGAAAGTCTCAAAGGATACTTTTTTTTAAAATGGACCATCTTGGACACTTCCAACTTCAGAACCTCCCGAATGAGAGGAACTGAAGGACCAATGTGGCTGAAGCTTAGGACATAATAATGTTGAGCAGAGAAATGATATGATATAATTTACATTTAAAAGTACCAGCCTAGTTCTTGTATAGGTAATTGGAATAAGCCTTATAAACTAATGATATAGTTATAGAATTGGTTGAGAGTTAAATTTGTACACCACACCTCAGTTGTGTTCTGGAGCCCCTCATTGAGTTGGGGATTGATACTGAAACTATCCATTTAAAAGTAATTCAAGAACCTACAAGCAATGTATTCCACAGCCATGAACACAGATGATACCCACATCTTGCTTTCTAAATACCATCATTCACTAAAAGAAAGAGGGATCCTTAGAAAAATGACTCCAAGTCTGCAGCAGGGAAAGTACCAGGTAAACCTGGAACATATTGATGTGTCAGAAAACACAAAAGAGCTCAGACTAATTAGATCATGTTAAAAGGACAAAGGAGCCAGCTTGAAGTGGTTGTCCACTGATCAAACATATGAAGAGCTGAGCCCCAAAAAGATTAACTATGATAATGTATTATAATACATTGAATAAAATAAAATGTATGAGCCCATGGTGATAATCAAAAGAGAAAATATTAACTAAATATTAACTATTTTTAGAAGAATATGAGCTAATAAATGTACAAGAAATGACAGAATTACAAAGTCATCATTTTGCAATGCCCAATGTAATAACTATGAAATCAGTGGATGCCAAAATCATTGGATAAGAGGTTGTTGGGAACATGATATGCATATGGTCTCAAAATATTACCTCATATGTTAGTCATTAATTTTTTTTCAGAGTGCTAAGGCTTTATTTCAAATGGAGCTTATGCTAGAGGGGCCCTTCTCCAATCTTTCTTCTGTACCCTATTCTCTCCCAAAGGTATCTCTCTAAGGGAGGTCATTAGGTCATTAGAGAAGAGGAAATCTAGAGAACAAAAAGGAGCACTGATTTTGCCAAAGTCCTCTGAAACCACCACTGAGTCCTTCTGGATCCAGTTGAGAATCTGGACCTTGAAAATGAGAGCTAAACCTCTTCCACTAGAAGAGGATGATCACTGATGCTGTGGATCCTCTGAGACTTAGCAATATCTTCTCTCTGAACTTCAATTTTGATTTGCCCATTCACAGCCATCGCTATGATGTTCCTTTGAACAAGACCTCTACTGAAACCAGCTCTGCTGTGACTTACGGCAAGTATATGAATGCTTATTTCTAAATTACCCTTTATATTTCCTCAGTGTCACTAAGGAACCCTAGATCTCTTCCATAACATGCACCAGTCACTGTTTGGCCACCATTTTTATTCTACTGTAGTCACCTCACATTGACACAGGGCTTCTCTTAGAGACTTCTAACCTCTCAGCTACTGTTGTTCCAAAGTTCCCCAAAAAACTATGAACCCACTGAGTTGCACTGTGAGTAAAGGGCACTGCATCATCTCTTGCTTACTTGTCTCCCACACACACCCCTTAACTCCTCCCCTAGCACTTTCTACTTTTCATATGGTGGGACTTCCCTTGTATCATCTCCTCCATGCCTTCTACATTATAGCTTGTTGTAATATTCTATTTCCAAAGAGCTAAATTTTCCTTTTGGTTTATAAAGGGCTACTTTTGGAAGTTAGAAACCAGAAACTTTTCCCCCTTTCAAAAATCCTGGATTTCATGAAAATTGTCTCACAAAAGGCTCAAGAAAATTGGCCGTGAGATTCAAACTAGAGAAAGATCCCTTTTCTCTAGGTGGATTATGCCTTTCCAGAAGTAATGAATGCCTTTCCAGAAGTAACAAATGCCACTAATTCAAGGAGTAATTAGCCACAGGGCAAAGGGTTTATTAGGAATTAAATATTCATTGGTTTCACAGTCCAGAAATACTAACTTAATTAGGGTTACCAAAGCATATTGAATCAGAAAATCTGAATTCTGGTTGCAACTTGTCAAATGATACACTTTGTGACTTTTGACAACTTGCATAATAAAAAATAATAGCATCAGCAATTTTTGAGCCCCTATTTGGGCCAGTGAAGCTGGACTATCAGTGATGCTGGGTATCTTACTTATTTATTTTCTGGTACTCCTGTCTATTTGTTTCTGGTACTCTAGTCCCCCAGTTACTATCCTAAACCTTCACCATTCCCCTCTAGTTTCTGACTCTAACCTTCCGACGTGAGAAAACATAAGCTTCTGTAGTTTAAATTGCTCTTGTGTTTACTGATATTTGTAGTCACTTTCCTAACTGGTGCACCAGGTAGTTCTGGGTCCAGTTTGTAGATATAGTGGCAAGAAGTTAAGAAAGTTTCTGTGGGCTTCCAGTTTCTCTTTGAAGTAGGGCATATAGTTATCTGCTGAGTTTGAGGAAGTAAGTTGTGGGGAAGAACATCTAAGAAAACTAGAAATGATTGTAGTTGCCTACTGTGGAGAACAGGGGAAAGGAAAAACTAAGAAAACATTGAAAGGATCCTAGTCATTGTTAGGGTCAAGATGCTGTTAAAGGCAATGGATTTATTTAGAGTAGAATCAAACCTGAAATCATCTTATTTTGATCCATCAATGTAAAGAACAAAAGAAGGTCACTGATCAGATTCATCTAGATGTGTGTTTTGTAACAAGGATTTGAGAGGAGAATGAGGCACAGAGTTTAAGAGATTGACAAGAAACAAGAAATAGTGTGTTATGAAATCCAGTCAGAATTAGCAAGGATGTGAGGAAGGGAGGAGGCTGACCATCTCTCTCTCCTGCTAATGTACCTGAAATGGGGTTCCATTGCTCATAGAAAAACAGTTCAAATAATTAAGATGCTTACACAGGAATGATCTGACCCATGACTCTTTCTAGCCTCCTCTTATGTTGTTCTTCCCATTGTTCTCCATACTCAAGCCGTGCACACAGGGGGCTGCAAGAAAGTAAGCCAAATATATAGTTTTTTACGAATTCTATTTGCTTTATTTTCCATGTACATCCCCTCAGCCTGCCTTTTCTAGCCAAATCTTTTTTACTTCCCTGGGCTTATTTTCCATTAGCCTGGTCCCTTCTCTCTAACTAGCAACACCACTTTTAATTTTAATTCTTTTAATTTCTTCTCCTTGAAATTTAATTGATCTCCCTGACTCCATTCTTTCACTTCTGTAATCCATCTTCACATTGATGCCTTGGTTATCTTCATGTTACTCTGAGCAAAGCATATTATGCTTCTGTTCTCAAAGCTTTTACAGTACATCATGAGCTTCCTATGTCATGTAAAGTTCTCTACTACCTAGCACCAGTTCACCTTCCCAGTCTCCTCTCTTCTACTCTCTGCCCTCAACATTCTATGTTCTAGGCACACTGGATTCTTTATAATTCCTTAAATATGCCACATATGTTCATATGGGCTTGCTTTCATTCACATTGTTTTTTCACTTCCCATCTCCATCTTTTAAAGTCCTAGTCATCCCTTGAGTCATAAATGGTACTCATTTTCTGCTGAGAAGCAATGGCTCCTTTTGTGTATTACCATAACATGTTGGTTGTATCTTTATCATTAAGATTTATTTCATTTACATTATATCTTGATTATCTGTGTGGATGTCTGTCCCTGTATCAAACTGGAAGGTCCATTTGGGTTGAGATTTTGTCTTAGTCATTATAATAGGAACTTAGTTCCTAGTTCAATGGTAAGTAATCCTTGACAAGAGCAGCAGGGGATAGGGTTGCAATAGTATTTTGGGATCAGATTAGGAAGCCCGTGAATGTCAAGTTATAATGAAGAAAGGGACTAGGAGTGGTGGCTCACACCTGTAATTCCAGAACTTTAGGAGTCCAACGTGGGAGGATCACTTGAGGGCAGGAGTTCAAGACCCAGTCTAGGCAACATAGTGAGACCTCGTCTGTACAAAAAAAAAAAAAAAAAAAAAAAAAAATTAAATATCCATGCACGGTGGCACACACCTGTAGTCCCAGCTACTTAGAAGGCGAGGCAGGAGATTTGCTTGAAACCAGGAGTATGAGGCTATAGTGAGTTATGATCACGTCACCCACTTCAGCCTGGCCAACAGAGCAAGACCACATCTCTATTAAAAAATTAAAGAAGAAAGGAAATTCATATATAATAGACATTTAATAAATACTTTTTAATTGAAGAGCTGTTAATAACCAAAATCTCTTTTTTTCTTCATTTGACAGATTCTAAGTTTTCCCATTTGCACAGGAAAGGAAACTCTTCCTTTATTCTTTGGAATGTTATTCATTGATTGATTCATTCAACTTTTCTTGAGCATCTACTATGAGTTGAAAGAGAATTTACAGTCCATCTAATTCAGTTTTCTCACTTTAAACATGAGGAAATTGAGGCCCAGCAAGTTGAAATGATTTAACATAGGTCTTACAGCTAGTACGTGGTAAAAAAAAAAAAATGACTAGAAGCTAGTCTGTGCCTTGCTTTCTAACCCATAGCTTCCTAATTTTACAAAATTCTTACAAATTTGAGTAGGTGATAGGCAGATTGATGGCACCCTAGAAACCTATGCAGAAAAAGATTCTAATTACCAAAGTCAAAACTTTAGAATATGAAAGAAGTTTCCCTCTACCTCAGGCTCTCATTACTTTATATCTGATTTTATAAAACCTTCCAAATTTGTTTCACTGCTTTCATAGTTCCCTCTCTACAAATTCATTTCACATATCTGTATCAGACCACATGCTAGTTCCCAAACCTAAAATGAATGTTTCATTTCATCAGTCACCTATTTAAAAATCTTGTCTGCTCTCCATTGATTACAGAATAGAATATTGATTACAGGATAAAAGACAGGTCTAGATTCAAATCATGCCTCTACCTTGCCTATTTCTTCCATAAGCTATGTTTCAGGCAAATCACTTAAACATTATGACCTTTAATTTCTACAACTGACAAATGGGAATAAAAGAGTTTAAGGTTTCTATATTGGATTTCAGCCAAATATTTAAAAATATCCTTCCTACATAACTTAATTATATGAATAGCAAATGGGAAAAAGCAGCAAAAAAAAAAGTCAATAGCATTCAAACAAGCAAAAGGGTCATGTCATAACATTCAAAAAATTGTAGCCATCAAAGACAGATATGAAGAAGTTTTCAAGAATTTACAGAACAAAGCTATGGCAAACCTCTTAATGTCATCCTCCAAACAAGTATTTTGTAGGGAAGGTGAGCAAACAAAATTCTGAAAAGTATAACCAACTACTCCTACACTATAACATGGGAAAGGTAGCTTTAGATGAAACATGAGTAACCCTTAGAGGAGACAAAGAATTTTGCAAGGGAGGAAAAGTCCCATCACAACTAGTTGCATGTTCTACCAGAAAAGGGAACTATTGGAAATCTCCCTTTTGGCATCTTCCAGCTGGGTGAAAATGGAGAGGATGGTAGAACAATCATAAACACCCATAGTTAATTATCTCCAACAATAAATAGTGACATAGCAGAAAGGAAGAAAAAAATAGAAAATAATTAGGACAAGAGTCTCTGAGGGAAAGTGAAGAAGCATGTGTAGTGCCTGAAGGGAAGTAACCTACATGTACTCCCTATGTTGTTTATTTTTTTCCCAGAGGATGAGAGAGAGGAGCTTGGGAGGAAGAGAAATTGCTACTGGGGAGAAATGGGCAAATATGGAGAGGGAAACATTTAAAAAGCTAATGACATTGAAGTAGAGAACTCAACAAACAAAATCAAATTCCAGATTACTTTCTTTAAAGCAAACAAAGAATCTGGGCTCCATGATGATTAGAAGAAACAATTCAAAGCCCAAGAATATTTCTCAGTGTAATGAATATAAACTCCAATAAATTAAGATTTTAGCACAGAAAACATTTACTAGAATTCCAGAAGAGAGTAGAGTGTGGATCCTCCTGTGCACAGCCACAGTTGAGCTCTTCTTCCTCCTTGAATCTAAGGTAATAAAAAAGCAAGTGGAATTCACTCACATTATAGCACAGCAAAAAGAAGGCCTAAACAAAACTGCTGTATTTTAAAAGATAAAAAGAAGGGACATAATAACTTTGCAAACACATTATCAGAAAAAATAAAAATATATGAGAAAGAAGAATACAGATGAAAAACCATGCTGGAAGTAAGCAGAACTTCACAAAGAAATAATTTCCAGCAACTGCTTCATGATATAAAAGTTAACGAGAACATAACATCAATTTTTAAAGAAATAAGGTGTAAAGCAGTATTGAAGATGAAAGGGAAGAATGCAAAGCTGAGAAAACAAACTGAGAACCACACAACACCATTAAAAGCAAGTTAGAAAGCACAAGATACATCTCTATTGAATATAATTTCAAACTCCAAACTCAAATTTAAATTTCTTCTATCCCCAGCCTATGTAAGTAGGAGATAAAATTAGCTTTTCTCTTTCTAGCTCCATCCCCTCAATTTGCTAGTCATTGTTTCTGATATCTGTGGGTAGTAAGGTAAGTGTTGGGAAAATGCAGCACAGCTTTTGTGACAGCTACAGTTTGCAATCTACCTGCAAGGCCCTCTGGGTGGCAGAAATACAATTGCTGACTCTGTGGGGTGCCTTTGTGGGTTTCTCATCAATCCCAGGCAATTGGCTTGTCTGCCTCTTCTGTCTGCCTGCTGGATTTCTGGGGTGCACCCCTCTGTTCCTGTCCTTCAGGCAAGTACTCTTGGTTAGAATCATTTCCATAGAGTTCCTATCAAGTCTCAAAAACATTCACTATTAGCCTGCCACATGAGGAAGTACAGCCCAGTCACAAAGCAGCCACCTGTGTGTTCAGCCGCCAGACCGGGCAGTTCCAGCCACAGCATCTCAGCTTTAGAATATTCACTGGTAAGATGCTCAAGTTTCTGGAGACATGCAAAGGTCTCCAAGTGGTCCTCTAGAAAAGCCTCTCCTTAAGTTGAGGAGAGAGGATTGTGCATCTACCATATTCTGCCTTTTTTCACTATTATTATTATTACTACTACCGTTACTATTACTATTACTATTACTGTTACTATTACTACTACTATTACTATTACTATTACTATTACTAGGCTATCTGACTGGTCCAAATTCAGTGACAGGTAAAAAGACAACTTGGCTTCTACAGAAGGTTGCTTTTACCTGTTTACTCCCAAAGAATAAATGAACTGTCATTGATAAAAATAAAATCAGAAGAGATCAGTGGATGCAACTCCCCATGCTTTAAATGTATTTCACAGAAGCTCACCTGAAGTTCAGAGGAATTGGCAATCTCCCAATTTTCCAGGTCAGAGAAAGACATGGACTCACTGTCTTTCAGGTCCCCAGCTATGACAATCCTCAGAAACAACTTAGAACACCAACAGAAGGCATTAAGTCGGCTATGCAGGGAGCCACATTCTTCAGGGTCTGAAATTCTTGCTGTGTCAGCACTGAGGCAATTTCCACTTCTCTGAGCATGCTGTGCAGTGTCTATTTAGGGGATTTGTACCATCAAAAAATACATCCTCTTCCCCACCAGAGGCTGGTACTTAAGGTGGGTGAAATGTAAAACACTGTCAATTTCTCACCAAATAAATCTTTCTCTTCAACCTCAACTTCTTATGTAGACTAGAAAGGAGTGAATCACTGCAGCTGGCAGAACTAGTTTAGAAACCTTGACCTTTGAAAGTTCAACATGAATGGTCTGGTTCCTGTCTTTAGAATGGGAAACATATTGTTCTGTTGTTAACTTTTCCAACAATGCATCTTTTTGTTTGTCTACCACATCCTTTATTGTATTATTACTGCTAGGGTATCTGTGACTTCTTTAAGACAGAGACACTATCACTCTTTTTGTTTGTTTTTGTTTTGTGCCATTTTGAGATAGGGTCTGGCTCTGTCACTTAGGAGTGCAGCAGCCTAATCTCATCTCACTGCAACCTCCGCCTCCTGGGCTCAAGCCATCCTCCCACTTCTGTCTCCCAAGTAGCTGGGACTATAGGCATGCACCACCACACGTGGCTAATTTTTTTTTTTTTTTTTTTTGAGATGGAGTTTTGCTCTGTCACCCAGGCTGGAGTGCAATGGCGCAATCTCAGCTCACTGCAAACTCGGCCTCCCGATTCTCCTGCCTCAACTTCCCGAGTAGCTGGGATTACAGGCACACTCCACAGCACCTAGCTAATTTTTGTATTTTTAGTAGAGACGGGGTTTCACCATGTTCTCCAGGCTGGTCTTGAACTCCTGACCTCAGATGATCCACCCACCTCGGCCTCCCAAAGCTCTGGGATTATAGGCGTGAGCCACTGCGCCCAGCCAATTTTTGTATTTTTTGTAGAGATAAGTTTTTGCCATGTTGCCCAGGCTGGTCTCGAGCTCCTGAGCTCAAACAATCTGCCCGCTTCGGCCTCGCAAAGTGCTGGATTACAAGTATGAACCACCACAGTATCACTAATCCTCATTTTCTCTGCAGTTCCTGGACTCACGACAAATTGTAAGCACTTCAGAAATTTATTTTAAGGAAAAGCCAACTTTTCCCTTCCTATGCACATATTACCCACCCTTCAGTCCTAGATAAGGCTACCTTTTCCATAAAGAATTCCCTTCCATTTCAGCCCCATTATTTTCTCTGTGTCTCTGAACTCTGAAACTTTGTCCATATGATGCTTATATCATCATATAAATTTTTCTTTACCTTGCCTCTTCAGTAGAGACTTGAGCTCTTTATGGATCATCTTATAATTACTTCTTTAGAGGTATTCTTACAAAATATTCAATAAATACTGAAATAAACACTGTGCTAAGATTAAAAAAATCATCTCAGCTATATGTATTTCAGAAGGAGCTACTTCTTTTTTTTTTTTTTTTTTTTGCTTGTGTTTTATATAACATTGAACTAAAAATAATTCAAACAAGGAGCATCCTGAAATGTTAGACCAAGAGAGGTCTTTAGAGATGATCAGTTTCATGCAGTTTACTCCATTGTAATGAAGTGGCACCTTGCAAATGCTGCCTCCCTTCACCCTCTGCTGACCATTCTAGAAATTGCGCCTTTTAAAATCTCATTGCAGAATGACCATCATTCGTTTTCTCCATGCTCCTGAATTGTTTTTTAAGAATCAGTTTTAAATATGTTCTATATAATGGCACTTGTTCAGACTCCAAAAAAACTAAGACTCTATTACCCATAGGGAATATCTGAGCACTTGAGTTCTAGAGCCAAATTGCTTATGTTCACAAGTTAGTTCTTCCACTTCCGGCTCGGACAAGTTACCTAACATCTCTGCTGATCAGTTTCTGATCTAAAAAATAAAAACAACAATAATAATGATGATCTTTAAAAGTTGCTGTGAGGTTAAATGAATTAGTGTCCGTAAAACACTTAAAACAGTTCCTGAAAACAGTAAGCCCTCATTATTCTTATTTGGTGGTGGTGGTAGTAGTTGTCATTAATAACTTTCATATCAATGACAAATATTTCTTGTTCGTTCATTTTAGTAGGCTAAACTCCTAGAAAAGCTATACACACACTCTGGTCTATTCATCTTTAAATCCCTAGTATTGGGCATAGTAATTACTTAACAAATGTTTGTTGAATAAAGTTTATAAATAATATGATTATTTAAAATGCAGGCTCCGATTTACACTCAGTCCAAATCTTGACTCTGCCATTTAGTAGGTATGAAACTTAACTTTGGGGGGCATAACTTATGTATTTATTTTTAACTTGTATAAATGTATGGGGTACACGTGCAAATTTGTTACATTCATAGATTGTGTAATTCTAAAGTCAAGGGTTTAGGGTATCCATCACCAGAATAACATACGTTTTACCTATTAAGTAGTTCCTCATTATCCAACCCCGCCACACCCACCCCTTCACCCCTCTGAGTCTTCTTTGCCTATTATTTTGCTCTCTACATCCATGTGTATACATTTTTTAGCTTCCACTTATGAGTGAGAACATGCAATGTTAGACTTTCTGTGTCTGGCTTGTGAAACCTAACTTTTCCGAACTGTTATCATATACATAAAATGATGGTGATTACAGCTCACATTTCCTAAGATTGTTATAACAATTAAGTTACTATATACAAGAAAAGCACTTACAATAAGATCTGGCACAGAGTAAACAATAAATAAATGCTAGATATTATTTATAAAGATTTCCCAAAGTAATATTTATAAAGTATAAGCAGACTTGTAAGAGCATATAACATACTTTAGTTTGAATTCTGACTCTATCATTTACTAGATATGGAGATTTAAACATGATATTTAGCCTGTAAACCCCAAATCCTGATTTAGAATTCAGATAATACTACTTCCTTTCTATTTTAAGGATTAAATAAAATGGAGTGTATAAAACAACACTGTGCCTGAGGAACCACGATCATTTAATAAATGACTAGTTTTGTTTTGCTGATGTAGTTTTGTTTTATTAGTAGCTTTGCCAAAAAGGAATTCTAATCCTGGTAAAAAACAAAGAAATAAATAACTATAGTATAATGCAAGTAAATGCCATGGAAATAATAAAGTTAACAAATGCTTTGACAGTTTATGAGTAGGAATGATCAGTGTGAGCCGCAGTAATTAAGAATACTTCCTGAAACAGGTAACATTTCTATAAAAGAAAATAGAGAATAGGTAGATATCCCAGGCAAAAAGAAGTATGACCTCAGGAAAGGTAAACCAAAGCACAAAAGCAGGAAGAACAAGGTTTATTTGAGCAGTAGAGAAAATGGGCACAATTAGTAGATTTCTTATACAGTCATTCATCAAATTATTAATCCAGACCTGCACTGTCCAATATGGTAGTCATTAGCTGTATGTGACTAAAGAGTTCTCAAAATATGACTAGTATAACTAAGAGACTGAATTTTTAATTTAACATAATTTTAACTAATTTAGATTTAGAAACTGAAACAGTTCATATGAGCCAGTAACTCCACTCCTCGGTATATATTCAAAATAATTAAAACAAAATTCACACCAATACTTGCACAAAATGTTCATTGCAGCATTATTCACAGTAGCCAAAAGGTGGAAACAACCCAAGCATCTATCAATATATGAGTGGATAAGCAAAATGTGGTCTATACATACTATGGGATATAATTCAGCCATAAAAAGAAATGATTCCGATACGTGCCACAACATTGATGAACCTCAAAATCATTATGCTAAGTGAAATAAGCCAGACCCAAAAGGACACAAACTGCACTTACATTAAGTATCTACAAGAGTGAAAGTCATAGGGACAAGAAATAGAATAGAAGTTACCAAGGGCTGGTGGAAGTGAGGAATGGAGAGTTATTGCTTAATGGGTACAGAGTTTCTGTTTGGGTGATGAAGAGTTTTCGGAAATAATGGTGTGTTGCACGACACTGTGAATTTAGTTAATAACACTGAATTGCACACTGAAAAATGTTTAAAATGACAATATTTTTGGTCATATATATTTTATTACATTAAGAAATTAAGAAGAGCAAAATATTTTTCTGATAAACGTATCTTCATTGTATTTAAAGTTTATCAATACTGGGTCAAACTGGGGGAGTGGAGAAGACTGATTAAAAAATATTTTATTGGGAAGATTTATAAGAATTGAAACATGGGAATACACACTACACACAGACGTGCCTTTAAAAGGACTAGCCATGAGATCCCCTTGAATTAGCTTTTCCCAAAAAGATATTAAAATAGTGCTTGGAATTTTTATTCAAAAGGCTAGTGAATTTCTTTCCCTCTATTACCTAGTACCTCACTGTTATAAATCCACCTATGTAGTTGACATACTTTTGCCAAATTATTGTATATTCTCTTGACCTTCCTTCTTAAAATATTTATTATAATTGTGTAACAATAGCTAACACTTATATAGCAATTATTGTATTAACTCTTTTAATCCTCTCAGCATCCCTATGCAGTAAATATGATACAAAATAAAAAGATTTAAATAATATGACATCATTTATTGTCTTATTATAATATTAGAAGCTAATAGTATGATTAAAGCAAGTTTCATGTTTCAAGTATAGTGACTCTGATGGTCATCACTGCTCCAAAACCACACAAGTGAAGCATAGAAGCATTTCTATGATTTAACATAGCAAGTAGAATCTAGTTCTAACAGCTATTTTATAAACCTGATGTGTATTTATTCTTATAATAACAAACACAGTTGTTGATATGTATTATAGTTGTAGGATCTTAATATCAAAACAAAATGAAATAGAACCTGCAAGGAATCAGGAAAACTTCAGCACTGTCCCATGAGTATTTATAGTGAGGAAAGTGGTGCAGACTGAGTTTAACTAAGGTGGGAAAGCCAAGGAAAGAGCCCAGGCTCTGTTACACAGAAACAGCAATCACATATACTCCACAGCTGAAATCATAAAGTTTCTCAAGAGACCCATTAATATTAAATTTGCTTTCTCAGATAAATCTTATGAGCCTGCTCCAAAGAAAACTGTCCTTCTTTCTTGGTAGTTTTCAGCTGATCAACTTGCTCATGGACAAAAAAACAAACCTCATTATTTTTATGACTATACATAGCTTTCCACTATGTATATCTCCCACATTTTCTTTATCCATCCATTCGTTGATAGACACTTAGAGTCATTCCAATAGCTTGACTGTTGTGAATAGTGCTGTAATAAACATCAGACTGCAGATACCTTCTGCCAATTGCAACAATATGAATGAAACTGGAGGACATTGTGTTAAGTGAAAAAAGCCAGGCACAGGAGCACAATTATTCCATAATCTCACACGTATGTGGAATCTAAACAAGTTGATCCATATAAATGGAGAGTAGTTAAGTGATTTCCAAGGGCTGAGGTGGATGAGCGGAAGAGAGTTGGAAAGATGTTGGTCAAAGGATATGCAATTTCAGTTAGATGAAAGGAATAACTTTAAGAGATCTATCATACAATGTGGTTATAGTTAATAACAATATACTGTATTCTTGAAAAATGCTAAGATAGTGGATGTTAAGTGTTCTCACCACAAAATGATAATTAGTGAGGTAATGCATATGTTAATCAGCTTGATTGGGTGAATCCACAGTGTATGTATACATCAAAACATCATACTGTATGTGATAAACACATATAATTTTATCTGTCAATTTAAAACAAAACAAAATGAAATTATTGTTCTACTACCAGTCTATAGTTCTTGTTTTAATAAAGCCTTCCTTACTTCTATTTCATGATAATCAACCTATGCTTGATACAGGGAAAATACTACCTCTCTCACATGTAAGTAAACTCAGCTGAATTTCTAGCCAAACTAAATACCTCTAAGTTATTATTTGACTGTTATTCCAGTAAGCCTCTGAGCCCTTAGAAGCATGCAGCCTGAAAAAGCTTTTGATCCAGACCCAGCATGTTCTGTCTTGCCTTTGCTCACTTCCCCAGTGCATGCCATTATACAGGGATCAAACTCATGGGCTCTTACATGCTGAACCTGGCTCTTAGTCATGTGTGCTTTTGTTCACAGCTGCAGTTGAAGTAATGTTGGCAAATTGTTTTCTATGGTCTCTGACAAGTTATAGGTAACTGCGAATCTTCTTGGCCCTTTATCTTTGTCTTAGTTTTTTGTCTGACTGTCGTAGAAATTCTGATATATCCTGTTATCTCTTAACCAGATGATGAGATAAGGGTGTAGTTAGATTTGGCTGGCCTTAGCGTTGGGGTTGAGGAATTGCCCTTGTCACATCTGCTTGATTTGTTAACTTTTCCAACCATTGAAAGAAACTTCATGTTGTTTGTCTTATGATCTATAAATTGCTTTGGTCAGTTATTTTTAGGTCTTTGTACTGAAAGGGGGAAAATACTTTTACTTTCCTTAGAAAATAAAGATATGTAATGTATTTGTTACTGTGTGGCAAACCACCCCAAAACACAGGGCCTTGAAACAACGACAGTTTCACCAAATTTTTGTTGAGTTTCTTCTTCTGATCTTGCCAAGCCTAACTCATGCATTTGCAGTCATCCTGTATTCAGTTGGGGCTGGATGCTATCATACAACTTCTCTTACATGTCTAGGGTCTCAGCTTGGATGGTTGGACCAGCTAGGCCAGCTGAGTCTCTCTCTCTGAGGTCTTTCATCCTGGCTTCTTCACGTGGTGGCAGAAGTGCTCCAAGAGAGCAAGCCCCAGTGCACACATGCTTATCAAGCCTTTGCTTGCTGTATATCTGCTGATATCTTCTTGGCTGGAGCAAGTCAATGGTCAAGCCCAGAGTAAATGTGACAGGGACTACACAAGCATATGGAGACACAGAAGTGTAATTCATTGGGAAGCCATCACAGAAGGAAGTTTGCCTTTATAAGTCTGTTTATAATGGTAGTTCTTTCTGTACCTGTGAGTGATTCTACCTCTCATTCTCTTTTTTGGGGGGAACTTTTGAATATTAATTGATCATAACAATCTATCATTTGTGCATGCTATAGAAATATCCAGTTCAAACAGATCTTCATAGGAAGAAAATGCATGCAAATATTGAAACCAGTTTTTCATGGATCATGAAGCAGAGTTGTGCTTTCTGAAAGAGCTTTGCTTGGTTTGTATTACAATTGTATGCAGGCTCAAATGTCCTTAAAATTGGAATGACTGCTTCTGGCTTGTCTGGGGCTTCATGGCCTTCTGAGGAAACGAAAGGATTCACAGTGCATGAATTTTTTATTCTTTCCTCTTGGAAAATATTCATAAACAAAAAAGTCCCATGGAAATATACACAAATGAGCCAAGTGAAGACGCGAGGAAGAACTTCATGTAAACTACGACAAAGTATTATAAAATCTCACAGTAGAACCCATAAGTTGCTCATATCTGAACAAGTCTTCCCCAAAAAGGACATAATAAAATACAAAAAAAGGCAACTTTAGACTCTCCCAGAGCTCTTTCCTTGCCCAGAGATATGACAAGATACTTCTGCTGAGTATGAAACATTTTCTAAACAAACGGCATATTTGTGTCTATTTCTTCTTTTTTGGTTTTTAAATATTTTATTATATTTGAATAAAATTTGTCTCCATCACAATCTGACATGTTTCAAGCATTTAAGAACACTACTCTTAAAAAAGAGTCCATAGGCTTCAGACTGCCAAAGATGTTGATGGTACAAAACATGAGGAATCCCTTAACATCAGTACCGCCTGTGGGCAAAAACTCTTCATATATATCTGAGCCTGTTTTTTGTAAATATTTTCTGGAGAATAAACACTACTTCTACTGCCAATCTTTCTGAAGAGTCTTTGACTTCCACTGCGAGCAGAAGTTGAGTAATAAATGTAAACATTGTGATCTTCCGCACTGACTGGCTTTTCTACAAATGGCTTTTGAAAAACTTCCCTATTTAGTTCTACATGATCATCCCCTTTTACATTCTTTGGTATTATTTGGGTCACAGTTCAAAATTGCATAACAAGGAAGTAAAACACCTTCAGCTTGAAGAATACTATATACTCCTCTCCTATCGTGTATGAGATACTGCATATTCAAGTCGTTGATTACAAATGGATTCCTGAGTTTTGCATAGGCAACCACTTTGTCCTGTGGAAAACCTTTAGAATGGAAAGAAATAAGACAACCACATAAAGCCCAGTTTTCCACTGGTTCACTCAAAATAACCTCCTCTTCAAAT
Organism: Rhinopithecus bieti; assembly: GCF_001698545.2. Taxonomy (NCBI): domain Eukaryota; kingdom Metazoa; phylum Chordata; class Mammalia; order Primates; family Cercopithecidae; genus Rhinopithecus; species Rhinopithecus bieti. The sequence goes on from NW_016809248.1 coordinate 767,984, forward strand.
ACTACTACGGTGATATATTTAAATAAGGAGATCCAATCAAGAATTTCCTTCATTGGTTTGGATTTGGATTTCTTTGCCAAGAAACATATTCCAACCACAGTCTGCCTTTCTAGTGGAGAATCATCTTCCTCCCTCTTGTCTTCATTTGCATGGTGGAAGAAATGTCAATAATTTCCAGGATTTATTTCTGTATCTTCTGGTCCAATGAAGAATCTGGGGCTTCACTCATTTTATTTTATTTGATGTAGATATAATTGAAATGATTTATATTAAAACTGCCTCTAAATAAATAGCATCAGAAGAAAGCATTCTCCATATATTAGCTGACACACAGGTCTGTGACAGCTTGTTTCCGCTTATATAATCACTGGATAGTATGATGACTGTTAGCAAATGCTCTTTTGTTCTTAGATATCATTGGTTCATTGTTGATATCAAAGTTGTTGCAATTGAAAATACAAAGACAGTGAGGCTATTGCTTTCTTGAGTTGATATAGCAATCTTTTTACCTGCCACGATTGCGGTTGTCATGCAAGCAGTTGTGAGATGGTCAAACCCATTCATGTCTAGGTTTCCTCCTTTCATCCTGGAGGCAGGGGTGAAGTGTTCGTCAAGATTTGTATCTATGTCTGAAAAAAAAATTAATTTAATTATAAAGTATCTTAAGGTTAAAGGAACTCCTATTCTGATTGACTTACAGAGACAAATAAGAAATTCAATAATCTTCAGGAAGAAGAGAGAAAAATTTATATCCTAATGTTTTAAGTGTGCTGACCATTTATAAAAGACTGAGAGGCTTGCTGAAGCCATAATTCAATAAAAGAAGAAGGAGAAGTGTGAGGAGGAGAAGGAAGAGTTTACTGTAAACTAAATTAATGGCCTTGGTTGCAAAGTCTCAAGATAAGAGGCAGAAAAACATAAGTAGTTACCAGTTTGGAAAACAGTGGGGGTAGGGGAGGATTCTAAGAGAACAGTACTTTTAAACGAAAATTGGAAAGTTTTAATATTTGGCAAATACAGAAAAAATTGTAAACAAGTTTAGCTTATATTTCTATCAAGGTGAATCACTGGACAAATTAAATTGGTTTGGTAATTTGGCTTTAAAAATAGCTATATGTCTTCCCCTGATTTTATCACAGTGTAAACAATGTTAGCGTATTATTTTCTCATGAAAAACCTAATTAATTCTGATTTGCTAGATTTTCTATATTGATTTTTACTTCCATTAACTGCTAAAATTATAAAATTATCATTCAACCATCTTTTGAAAGATTTTCTCTTGTGAGCTTCAGCCAATACCATAAATCATATAGACCTAGTAACTCTACTTATACTACCTACATCAAATTTTAAATATCATATTTCTCTGATGAACTGTTTTAAGATCAATAAGGATTGTGCTTCTCTTTAAGGTCAATCTCAAACAATTTCCAAAATCTCTGGCTGACTTCAAGACCCTAGACTATTGTTAAACTAATTAATTTCATTAAAATAGTCTTTGGTTATCTGGATATTTTCTAAGTAGAACTAAATTCATAAATACAGAATATAAAAACAAGCAAATATCGCTTAATGATTATGTATATATCTTATTCATTTACATTCTAGATTGTCCATTAGTTAACATGATAGAAAAAAGATGTGTAAATACCTTTAAGTCATTGGTTTGGCTGTGTCCCCACCCAAATGTCATCTTGAATTATAGCTCCCATAATCACCACATGTCATAGGAGGGGCTCAGTGAGAGGTAATTGAATCAAGGGGCAGGTTTTCCCATGCTGTTCTCAGGATAGTAATTAAGTCTCACAAGATCTGATAGTTTTATAAAAAGGCAATTCCCCTGCACACGCTCCCTGGCCTGCAGCCATGTAAGACATGTTTTTGTTTTTCCTTTGCCTTCCACCGTGATTGTGAGGCCTCCCCAGCCATGTGGAACTGTGAGTCCATTAAACCTCCTTCCTTTATAAATTACCCAGTCTTAGATATGTCTTTATTAGCAGCATAAGAACAGACTAAAATAGTCATGTTAGTATACATGGGTCATTTTTTCTACTTTATAAAACATAGAAAAGATATAGAAGGGTGCTCACAGAACATTAGCAGCCTCCACTGGAGTTTATTCAGGGCTAAAACACTTGTCTATGAAAGACAGTTCTCAGTTATCTACATCCTAATTGTTCTATGACTGTGTGCATTCACTAGTTAGTTGTTTTTGTTAAAAGATGTAAATAAAATAATGATATATTCATTATAAAGCGATAAATATGCAAGATAATGGGCACATTTTATCCACTTGTCTATCAAGGGAACTGGTAAAATTTTACTAAGATAGTAAAATAAATTTAGCATATGCATTGTTTTACGTATTAATAAGGCAAGTGTATTTTGAAGCTACAGTCAAGAGTTTTAAATTTGTCATTTAACCATATATGCATTTATGTACATTTAAAAATATACATACAGAGGTGTAATAAATTAATAAACAAAAGATATAAATAATAAGGGATTATTTAGAGAAACAATTGGCCTATAAGTATAGTTGCAGTACCTTTGTCATACTCTTGAATGACTTGTTTAACAAAAGATCACCTCTGAAAAAACTAAGGTTTCTAACAATTATTCTAATTTGCTTTTAATATTTTTACTATTATAGTGGAGAAAAGATTTATTTATTCACCCATTACAGGGTTCATGGCTGTTACACCTGTAACAAAATACAAACTAACAACAAAAGAAAGCCTAACAAATTTATTCAATATAAGTCTTAATGTGACATGAGAACCTTCAGCAATGAAGGCCCAAAGAAATAGGGAAGCCTGTGTATTTCTATGGACAGTTGATATGGCCTGGCTCTGTGTCCCCACCCAAATCTCGTCTTAAATTGTAATCCAAATTGTAATCCCCACATGTTGCAGGAGTGACATCATGGGAGGTAATTAGAACAAGGGGGTGGTCCCCCCATGTTCTTCTCATAATAGTGAGAGTTTTCATGAGATATGATGGTTTTATAATGGGGTTTTTCCCCTTTTGCTTGGCACTTCTCCTTCCTGCCACCATGTGAAGGAGTAAAGGCCATTCTTGCTATGTTTTAGCAAAGAGACTGGCTGCATTTTGCTCATGCCCTAGATATCTGTGGAACGCTGAACTTTACAGAGATCATTTAGGGTAGCTGGCAGAAGAAATTTCTAAGTGGCAAAGTGTTCAAGAGGTGACAGAGCATAAAAGCTTGGAAATTTTGCCGCCTGGCAATGCAAAAGAAAAGAAAAAACCATTTTCTGATGAGAAATTCAAGCCAGATGCAGAAATTTGCATAAGTAATGAGGAGCCAAATGTTAATCCCCCAGACAACGGGGAAAATGTCTCCAGGGCATGTCAGACGTCTTCACAGTAGCCCCTGCCATCACAGACCTGGAGGCCTAGGCAGAAAAGATGGTTTCATGGGCCAGGCTCAGGGCTTTGCTGCTTTGTGCAGACTTGGAACTTGGGGCCCTGCATCTCAGTCATGGCTAAAAGGGGCCAATGTATAGTTTAGGCCATTGCTTCAGAGGGTTCAAGCCCCAAGCCTTGGCCACTTACAATGTGGTGTTGGGCCTGCAGGTACAAAGAAGTCAAGAATTGAGGTTTGGGAACCTTCACCTAAATTTCAGAGGATGTATGGAAATGCCTGGATGTCCAGGCAGAAGTTTGCTGCAGGGCAGAGCCCTCATGGAAAATCTCTGCTACAGCACTGTAGAAGGGAAATGTGGGGTCACAGCCCCAACATAGAGTCCCCACGGGGGCACTGGCTACTGGAGCTGTGAGAAGAGGGCCTCCACCCTCCAGACCCCAAAATGGTAGATCCACTGACAGCTTGCACTGTGCACCTGGAAAAGTCACAGATACTCAATGCCAGCCCGTGAAAGCAGTCAAGATGGGGGCTGTACCATGCAAAGCCACAGGGGCAGAGCTGCTCACGTCCATGGGAGCCCACCTCTTGCATCAGCATGACCTGGATTTGAGACATTGAGTCAAAGGAGATGATTTTGGAGCTTTAAGATTTGACTATCCCACTGGATTTCAGACTTGTGTGAGGCCTACAGCCCCTTTGCTTTGGCCAATTTCTCCCTTTTGGAATGGGTGCATTTACCCAATGCCCATACCCCCATTGTATCTTGGAAGTAACTAACTTGCTTTTGATTTTACAGGCTCCTAAGTGGAAGAGACTTGCCTTGTCTCAGGTGAGACTTTGGACTTGGACTTTTGGGTTCATGTTAAAATGAGTTAAGTCTTTGGGTAACTTTTTGGAAGGCATGATTGTGTTTGGAAATGTGAGAAAGACAAGATTTGGGATGAGCCAGGGGTGGAATGATATGGTCTGGCTCTGTTTCCCCACCCAAATCTCATCTTGAATTGTAATCCAAATTATAATTCCCACTTGTCGGGGAAGGGATCTCATGGGAAGTAATTAGATCATGGGAACAGTCTCATTCTGTTCTTTAAATAGTGAATGAGTTGTCATGAGATCTGATGGTTTTCTAAGGGGCTTTTTCCCACTTTGCTTGGCACTTCTCTTTTCTGCTACCATGTGAAGAAGGATGCGTTTGTTTCCCGTTCCACAACCATGCAGAACTGTGAGTCAATTAAAACTTTTCCCCTTATAAATTACCCAGTCTTGGACAGTTCTTTATAGCAGCATGAGAATGAACTAATATAACAGTCACGCAGTATGATTAAAATGCAAAGAATATAATCTAATGATAATAAACTAGAAATATCTTAGCAAGGCTGTTTACTCAGACTCTTCTCAGTGTTTCTGTATAATGTTCCTTTCCTTCAGGTATAGGGCAGAACACCTGGCACATGATGGTCTTCAGGGGAGAAAGAAGGTAAGGTCAGAGAGTGACCTTGCTAGATTGTATGGCCTGCCTTAGGAAAGAAGGGAGAGGTGTGAGTGGCCTTCATACTTCTGATGTTTTTTCCAAATGCCAAGGTGCCATATTTTGGGATAGTGTCTCCCAATCCCTGTCACTCTAAACCAGGGATTCTAAGAAATCTGAAGGTACAGTTCAGGGAATCCTGAATTTTGATGGGAAAAAAATATACATATTTTTTGACATCCTGACTAAAATTTAACATGTCCTTGGATTATGAGCATGGGCAAGCAAATAAATTAATACTACTATAATATTAGTATTGCCTACGATTTTGTCTCATATGGGAATTATGGATATTTTATAATATAGCTGTTGCAGAGATTGCAATATATTTTAGATTTATGTCATTTTGAAATTACAATAGTTTTTAGATCCCGAGCTATATCAAATGTGACTGCAGTCATTTTGTCAACAGATGCTCTTGTGACGTAGCTGAGAAACTACTGGGTAATTAACTCTGTGCCTGGTACTTGTTCAGCAGCAAAATGGTAATGTTGCATGTTTTTACAATGATGACCCAGAAATCCTTATTTATCATTGCTTGTTGATTAATGACACAAAGGGAGAAGCATCATTTTCATTCTCCATTAGTATTTTGCAAATCTGGGCAGTTCAAATGAGAAATCTTATCTTAATCCTTAGGCAACATGGCATTTTGAAACACAAATAGGTGTAAAGGCTACTTGAATAGACCAGACAAGTTTAAATACATTTAACAGTTGAGGTCAGTCCTGAAGTGTTATTTCTATTTAATTACTTAAAATAAACATAGATAACAGGTTGGACAGTGATACAAGTCATGTACTGTGTTGAAGTTCTGTGAATAGGTAGGAGAAAGGTGTTAAAAGGGTTGGTCTGCCTTCCATTCACTTCCTTCAAGAAATGGAAAGGGAATGGGGATCCTTGGGAAAAATTAAAAAATCAGGAGACCTGATCTAACCTCTTTGTCAACTGTATTTCCAGGTAAATAGACTAATAATGTTCACTAGAAGAAAGATAATTTATCTCTGAAAAATCTTTAGCAGAATGGTCATGGCTAAGGTCTTCAGTAAATAGAATCAGGATCTATGTCTTCTTGAAGAATGTCTCATAAGCTATGTAACTCTCTAAGATATAAAATAGAATGCTTCATGATTAAAACACTATCCCTGAGAAACCCCACAAACCTCACTTAGGAATCTCACCTATTCTGGAGTAGAGCTGTATGCCTGTAGTGAAAAGGAAGGACCTAGTGACCTGCTCTCAATGCCTCAGAATCTCTCTGCTTCTTCTGAACCTCTGGATTGCCTGTAGCCTTGAAAATATTTAATAAGTCTTGATACTGGGTAATATCTCTTACTTGTTTAAGTCTGATTTGTAATAACAATCCGCCCCTGTGTGTTAGCTCAGCAGCAGAGATTCTTTCTTTTATATTGCCTTGTGTATTCTCTCTCTCTCTCTTTTTATTATTTTTATACCTTAGGGGGTATGAGTACAGCTTTGTTACATGGATATATTGGATAGTGGTGAAGTCTGGGCTATTAGTTTTACCATCACCCATTAGCGTACATTGTACCCATAGGTGATTTCTCCTCCCTCACCCCTCCTCCCAGCCTCCCAGTTTCTCTTTTTTTTAAACATCATTTGTATTATTAAGCAAAAACATGCACATGCAATGTGTTGTACAAATGGTGTTCATGAGTCCTTATTCTTAATACTACAAATTTTATAAGTAACTTTGTGCAAAAGTAAATATCATCAGAACTGAAAACCATTATTTCAGGAAGGCATAGAATGCCACAAGATGACACATAAAACAATTGTCAAATTCCAGAAGGATATTTCAATATAATTAGTTTACTTTGAAATTCTATGCATTTGTCTAAGCATTAAAACACATTTTTGTTAGAAATGGTATAGACTTCATCAATCTGCCACAGGGTCCATGATAAAAAAAGTTTAGAATTTCTGCTCTGAACCAAGTTTAATTTTTTCTTGCCTTTAGGCATATATGCCCTATATATAAGTCTTATTAGAATGACAGCTCCTCAGATAAATCTTCAGGCTGGGGTGCAGTGACACAATCACAGTTCACTGTAGCCTTGATCTCCTGGGCTCAAACAAGCCTCCCATTGCAGCCTCCCAAGTAACTGGGAACAGAGGCATGTGCCACCACACCCAGCTAATGTTTTTATTTTTTGTTAAGACTGGTCTCAAACCCTTGGGCTCAAGCAATCCTCTCACTTCAGCCTCCTGAAGCGTTGGGATTATAGGTGTGAGGCACTTCATCCAGCCTAGATATTTCTTTTACCGAATTCAGGCCACAAATTCAAAATAATAAAACTGCTCAGATGTCCTTTATACCCAAACTGACTTTGACACTTCCCAGATGACCACTGATAAAACAAAAATTTGTTCCATCACCATATAAAACAGAATGTTGAAATGAATCAATTTTTGATATTTACCATAATTTAATTGGCTTAACTGCTCTAAGTAAATAAATTGAATGACCTAGAACCTTTTTCTTGGGAGCCAAATGTCAGGAAATCATTTACCATTCTTAAACATATAAGCCCTGACTTTGAGTATTCCTAACTATGCTAAATTCTGTACCTAAAAGCATGGTTGTACTTTAGGGGCACTCATTCAAAAACGAGGAACTCATAACAAGCACGTCGCTTCTCTTAGTATTTCTCTTGACCCTGCAGTTAAGGATTATCTGCCTTGTTTATATACTATAGCAGAGGCAGCTAATTTAGTCGAAGTCTCTACAGGCATTGTTCTAGGTCTACTTCTCACTCACGAGTTCATTGTGTGGTAGAATACTTTTTACTCCAAAACAATACTCAACTCTTCTTGGCCAGCCACATAGCCACATTACTGATTATAAAATTATTTGATTGTCTGCTTCCCTCCTTGTTACAGTAGTTAGGCAGACCTGAGCAGGGCAGGAGAGGCCCCCTACACATACACACCTGGAACATCAGGCAACCATCAGGTTGTGGTGAGACAGTTGTTAACTATCTCTCTAAAACAATAATCGGTCACAGCCAGCCCCAGGGAAAGGCAGACTCCCAGTAGACAGAAAAACCTGAAACTGGTGATCAGCTTCCCAGTGAGATCTCAGGAGTTGGGCAAGGAGGCTCAAGCATGCGCATTAAGAGGCAAAATGGTGGAGTTTAATTGGTAGATAACCTTCCTCTAGAACATTCAACTGGTAAGAGAAAAATGCCTCAAATGAGCATGTGCACAACTTCAGTAAACACACTGTGCATGCGACCCCTCCCAAGTGCTGGCAGGCCACTGCACATGTTGACAGCCCACCCCAAGGGAAGAACCAGGGGATAAGGAACAGAAGACCCTGGATGTACACCAACATGTAAAACCCCAATCAAAGGACAAACTGCACTTGAATCTCTCAAGTTGCCTGCTTGGCCCTCTTCCAAATGTACTTTACATAAACTTTCACTTCTGCTCTAAAACTTGCCTCAGTCTCTCACTCTGCCTTATGCTCCCAGTTAAATTCTTTCTTCTGAAAAGGCAACATTTGAGGTTGCTGCAGACTTGTTCGGATTTGTTGCTGCTGACATCATAACTATCAAATTCTGTTCCAATCTAAATCCAGCTACCAGCCAGGTACAGTGGTTCACAACTGAAAATCCCAACACTTTGGGAGGCCAAGGTGGGCAGATTGTTTGAGACCAGGAGTTCAAGACCAGCCTGGGCAGCGTAGCAAGACCCCATCTCTACAAAATTTTACAAATTAGCCAAGCATGTTGGTACACACGTATAATGGTGGCTACTCAGAAGGCTGAGGCAGAAAGATGGCTTGTGCCCAGGAGTATGAAGTTGCAGTGAGCTATGATCACACCACTATACTCCAGCCTGGCAGACACAGTGAGACCCTGCCTCTCAAAAGCAACAACAAAAAATTCCACAATCTTATTTTTCCTTCCTGACAAAGTAAATTCTATGCTAACAGTTATTCAAAAATCTAAGCATGAAATATCCTGACTCTCTTTATATTCCCCTAGACAATTCTGATATGAAATTTTTGTTTATGGCTCATTACTTAAAATTTATAAAAGTATATGTTATACTGGATATGCTATGCCATCTGACCATTCTGTGATTGAAACTTCCTCTTCATATCATAGCTCATTCTACTCAGATGACTGAGCTAATAGCTCGAACCATGACAGCTTGTTAAAGGTTTAATAGTTAATATCTATGCAAATAAACATGCCTTCAAGTCTTTTATGATTATGAAAGGACATTGAAACAAACTCAGAAACTCATTCAAAAATGAAAAACAGGCCGAGCGCACTGGCTCATGCCTGTAATCCCAGCACTTTGGGAGGCTGAGGTGGGTGGATCACCAGAGGTCAGGAGTTTGAGACCAGTCTGGTCAACATGGTGAAACTTCATCACTACTAAAAATACAAAAATTAGCTGGGTGTGGTGGCACATGCCTGTAATTCCAGCTACTTGGGAGGCTAAGGCAGGAGAATCACTTGAACCCAGGAGGCAGAGGTTGTAGTGAGCCAAGAACGCCCCACGGCACTTCAGCCTGGGTGACAGAGTGAGACTCAAACTAAAAAAGAAAAAGAAAACAATGACTCATACGAGCCAATCCAACATCTGAAGGGAATCTCTGTCATTAAGACTGAAACACTTATAATTTCTTAAGCTAAAGGAGATAATCTAAGCAATTACTCTGCAAAATCAACAGCCCACACTGATTTAACCACTATTAGCATCTAAAAGATAGTTGCTCAGTCTGATATAAAGAATTCAGAAGAACTAATTCAAATATAACAATTATTCTATCTCTACAGAAGAGAAAAAGATATTGGTTATTTCAGGCCTGTCTCATGCATAGCAAGCTGGACTTGTAGTATTTCAAAGAAGGTAACTTGATGGTGCCAAAGTCAATTGTCAGAACTTTTGTTCTCATGTCACATGAAAGCACCCACAATGGCAGGACAGATTGGAATAAATGTTACAAAAATATTGGTGAAGATGTTTTTACCTGGCACTTTCAACTAGTAACAAAGCCTTGCCTTATTTGTAACTGTGACCCAAAAAACAACTATAAAGGTAGGATAAAGCTCTGACTAACTCAAGGACTAGTTAACCGTTTAGAAAAGGATAGCATTCAGGTGCCTAAATTGAAAATCTAGATGTTTCACCAATAATTTTCTGGTTAAATTATATTTTCTTTTGCCAAATGATTAAGCCCTTAATTGTTACAATAAAAATATTTATAGGTTTTACTTGCCCCACATGAGGAATACATTAAATGACCTCTGGTAACAAAGGAATTCACTTTACAGGTAAAATACTTAAGGAATGATAGAAGGTTCTCACTTTAAAACAGAAACTTACTTGTCTATATAATCCTTAAAGCTCTAGAAAGATAAAATAAACTAACATTATTTTAAATTAAAATTGTTCAGTGTTTCAGAAGAAAATACATTCTAAATTGTCAGATGCTGTCAAAAACCAATACCATAGGCACAATCATATGCTCAATGGATGCATGTCGCACATTCCAAGCACATGATCAAGCACAACCCTGGATGATACACAATCTGGAGGTTGGGTACAATAGAAAGATACCAACAAAAGTTAGCCTTGGCTGGGCATGGTGGCTCATGCCTGTAATCTCAGCACTTTGGGAGGCCGAGGTGGGCGGATCACAAGGTCAGGAGATGGAAACCACGGTGAAACCCCGTCTCTACTAAAAATACAAAAAAACTTAGCCAGGTGTGGTGGCGGGTGCCTGTAGTCCCAGCTACTTGGGAGACTGAGGCAGGAGAATGGCATGAACCCAGGAGGTGGAGCTTGCAGTGGGCCGAGATCATGCCACTGCACTCCAGCCTGGGCGACAGAGCGAGACTCCGTCTCAAAAAAAAAAGCCTTAAAACATGATAAAAGATCATTAAGGTACTTTTAACCAGAAATCCTCCTCTTTAAAATGAAAGGAATATGCCTGTGGATTCATGCTTTTAGGTGTAAATGAGCAAAGAATCTCATAGACTAAACTTGCAGTTCTATTGAAAATCTAACCCTGAAGCCCATTAAAAGACCTCCAGAAAGAGATGACTTCTACAGACACAGACAGCTTCCCCATAATACATGGGCAAAAAGAAAGACTACATCAGTATAAGCAGCTTCCCCCAATAACTTTTCCTATCAGGGTAGAATAAAAGACAATTCTATTATTAATATTCTTTCTCTTTCTATTTGCAATACTCCTTCCTTTCTATTGCTTGAAATTACTGGACTGCTAAAAATGGTCACCTTACTCTTCTGTTCCCTTCTTTTAACCGCCTTCTTTCCTATAAGGCCCTCTGAGCTCCTTAATTTGCCTTTCTCAAATAATTATAATGCCTCCAATCTTTTCAAATTTGGGTTTGTCATCTGGCCATATATCCCTCTAATAAAGATTAATCCAGATTAAAAGATTAAACTAGATCTTAACTGGAGTCTAAGCTCCCCAAAATTAGCTAATGCTTCTGTTATCTTATAGAGGGTCAAATAAACTTAGAAGTTGGGGATTTAAATGACTAATGACAAAAGTTATGTAGCTTCAGGTACTATGCTTATTACCTGGGTGACAAAATAATCTGTTCACCAATCCCCCATGACACACAATGTACCTGTATAACAACCCTGCACATGTACCCTGACCTAAATAAAAGTTAAAACACAAATAAATAAAGCTATGGAGCACCAGGAAGAATTCTTCAGGTGCCCAGGAAGGGAGCATTTAGGCTAGCGCTGGGGCAGAGGGGAATCTGATGTCTAGCAAGAGGAAACTGGGTCCTGACTGGCTTCACTACCAGCTGCCTAAAGTGCCCTTGGTGCCCAGATACATTTCAACTGCATTCAGGCCATAGTAACTGAGATCTTCATGCAAGCTCTCGTACTAGACTGGTCTTAGAATCTGTGTGCTAGGGGTGCAACCCAGCATGACACCAGCTTTGGCAGCCATGGGAGTGCCTGTGTTGCCAGCACTCCCAACTCTGGGCAATGCAGCATGGAGAGACACTCCTTCCAACTGGGGAAGAAAAGGGAAGAGTACAGGAAATTTTGTCTTGCTACCAGGTACCAGCTCAGTCACAGTCAAGCACAGCATTGGGCAGAATCCCAAAGCCCCTGATTCTGAGCCACTGCTCCATACAGCCTTTTGGGCCAGGCCAGAAGGGAAAGAGAGGTAGAAAAAAGTATAGTAGAAAGTTTATTCAAAGAAATAGTAACAGAGAACTTTCAACCTAGAGAAAGATATAAATATCCAGGTATAAGAGGGTCAAAGAATAAAAAGAAGATTCAACCCAAATAAGACTACCCTAAGGCATATAATAATCAAGCTCCCAAAGGTCAAAGATAAAGAGAAATCCTTAAAACAGCAAGAGAAAAGAAGCAAATAACATATAAAGGAGTTCCTATACATCTGGCAACAGACTTCTCAGTGGAAATTTTATAGGCCAGGGGAGAGTGGAATGACATCTCCGAAGTGCTGAAGGGAAAAACTTCCAACTGAGTATACTGTATCCAGCAAAGTTATTCTTCAAACATAAAGAAAAAATAAAGACTTTCTCAGACAAACAAAAGCTAGGGGAATTCGTCACCACCAGACCTGTCTTACAAGAAATGGTAAAGGTAGTTCTTTATTCTGAAAGAGATAGACACTTACATGTAGCAAGAAATAATCTGAAGGCATAAAATTCACTGGTAAAAGTAAGTACATATACAGATTTGAAATACTCCAATACTGTAATTGTGGTGTATAAAACACTCAGATCTTTAGTATAAAGACTGAAAAGCAAATCTATCAAAAATAATAACTATAACAATTTGTTGAGATACGCTGTATAAAACATAAATTGAGAAAACATAAAGTTAAAAGTGGAGGAATGAAGTTAAAGTACAGAGTGTTATAGTTTTTTCTTTGCTTATTTGTTTCTTTTCTTTGTGATTAAAGTTGCCATCAGTTTAAAATAATTTCTAATAACTATAAGATGTTTTTTGTAAGTCCCATGGTAACCACAAAGCAAAAACCTTTAATAGACACATTAGAAACAAAAAGCAGGAAATTGAAACGTACTACCAGAGAAAATCACTTATTTACTAAGGAATACAGTAAGAAAAAAAGAAAGGAGGAGAGTAATTCTAAAACAACCAAAATACAGGTAACAAAATGGTAGTAGCAAGTCTTTAACTATCCATAATAACACAAACTAAATTCTACAATTAAAAGATGTATGACCGGGCATGGTGGCTCATGCATGTAATCCCAGCACTTTGGGAGGACAAGGCAGGCAGATCATCTGAGATCAGGAGTTTGACACCAGTCTGGCCAACATAGTGAAACCCCATCTCTACTAAAAATACAAAATTAGTTGGGCATGGTGGTGCACACCTGTAGTCCCAGGTACTCTGTAGGCTGAGGTGGGAGGATCACTTGTGCCCAGGAGGTGTATGTTGCAGTGAGCTGAGATCAAGTCACTGCACTCCAGTCTGTGTGAAAGAGTGAGACTCTTTCTCAAAAAATAAAAATAAAAGACATAGAATGACTTAATAAATTTTAGAAAAAGAGCCAACTATATGCTACCTACAAGAAACCCACTTCACAAATAGAGACACAGAGAATGAAAGTGATGAGGGCCAGATGAGGTGGTTCATACCTGTAATACTAGCACTTTTGGAGATGAAGGTCAGTTGACCACTTGAGCTCAGGAGTTTGAAACCAGTCTGGGTAACATGGTGAAACCTCATCACTACAAGAAATACAAAAATTAGCCAGGTGTGGTGGCACACATCTGTAGTCCCAGCTACTAGGTAGGCTGAGGTGGGAGAATCTCCTGAGCTAGGAGCTGGAGGTTGCAGTGAGCTGGGCTCACACCATTGCACTACAGCCTGAGTGGCTGAGCAAGACTCTTTCTAAAAAAAAAAAAAAAAAAAAAAAAAAGTGATGGGTTTAAAGGATATTCCATAAAATGGAAAGTTTTAAAAGCAAGAATAGCTATACTTACATCAGATAAAATAGATTTCAAGTCAAAAACTGCAAAGAGAGACAAAGAAGGCCACTATCTAATAATTAAGGGGTCAATTCAGTAAGAAAATATAAAAATTATAAATATATATGCCCCCAACATTGGAGCATTGAAACATATAAAGTAAACACTAATAGATCAAAAAGAAGAGGTAACCGCAATACAACAATAGTAGAGGACTTCACTATCCCTCTTATACCCCTCTGTTATTATCCCTCTATTAATAGCAATGGACAGATCATTGAAACAGAAAGTCAACAAAGAAATATCAGAATTAAGCTACACTCTAGATCAAATGAACTTAACTGACATTTACAGAACATTTCATGCAAACTGTTGCATAGTATACATTCTTCTCATTGGACATGCAACATTCTCCAAAATCACCACATGCTAGGCCACAAAAAAACCTTATGGTTTTTGCTGTTGTTGTTGTTGTTGTTGTTGTTGTTGTTATTTTGAGACCCTGCTCTGTCACCCAGACCAACACAGCTCACTGCAGCCTCGACCTCCGGGCTCAAGTGATCCTCCCACCTTAGCCTCAAAGGTAGCTGGGACTACAGGCACATGCCACTATACCTGGATAATTTTTCTATTTCTTTTTGTAGAGACGGGGTTTCACCATGTTGCCTGGACTGGTCTTGAACTCCTTGGCTCAAGCAATCCTCCCACCTCAGTCTACCAAGTAGCTGGGATTATAGGCATGAACTACTACACTCAGCCTTATAAACACAGCTTAACAAATTAAAACAAACAAACAAACAAACAAAAAAACATTATATCAAGTATCTTTTCAGACCACAATTAAATAAAACTAGAAATCAGCAACAAAAGGAATTTTAGAAACTGCATAGATACATGGAAAGTAAACAATGTGCTCCTGAACGACCAATGGGTCAATGAAGAAATTAAGAAAGCAATTACATTTCTTGAGACAAATGAAAAGGAAAACACAACATACCAAAACCTATGAGATAAAGCAAAAGCAGTTTTAAGAGGAAAGTTTATAACAATAAACACCTACATCAAAAAAGTGGAAAGTTGTTAAGTAAACAACCTAATGATGCACATCCAAGAACCAGAAAAGCAAGAACAAACAAACCCAAAATTAGTAGAAGAAAATAAATAATAAAGATTAGAGCAGAAATAAATGAAATTGAGACTCGAAAACAATACAAAAGATCAGAAAAGGAAAATTCGGTTTTTTGAAAAGATAAATAAAATTTTAAAACATTTATTTAGACTAACAAAAACTAAAGAGACAAGACCCAAAGAAATAAAATCAGAGATGAAAAAGGAAATATGACAACTGATACCACAGACATATAAAGGATCATTAGAAACTATTATAAACATCTATATGCCAATAAATTGGAAAACTTAGAAAAAATTGACAAATTCCTGGGCACAGACAACCTACCAAGATTAAATCATGAAGATATAAAAGATCTGAACAGACTAATAATATGTAACAAGATAGAACAGTAATAAAGAGTTTCCTATCAAAGAAAAGTCCAGCACCTGAAGGCTTCACTGCTGAATTCTACCACACACTAAAGAAAAAACTAATATTGATTCTACTCAAAAAGAGGAAGAAATACTTTCAAACTCATTATATGAAGCCAGCATTACTCTCCTATCAAAATCAAAGATTAAAATAAAAGAGAGAAAAAAGGAAAGAAAAGAAAAGAGAAAGATAGGACGGAAGGAAGGAAGGAAGGAAGGAAGGAAGGAAGGAAGGAAGGAAGGAAGGAAGGAAGGAA
>NW_016809248.1:784216-787667 GCF_001698545.2 Rhinopithecus bieti
GGAAGGAAGGAAGGAAGGAAGGAAGGAAGGAAGGAAGGAAGGAAGGAAGGAAAGAGAAAGGAGAGGGAGGGAGGGAAGGAAGGAAGGAGAAATGAAAGAAAAAGAAAGAAAGAAAGAGAGAGAGAGAGAGAGAAAGAAAAGAAAGAAAGGAAGGAAGGAAGGAAGGAAGGAAGGAAGGAAGGAAGGAAGGAAGGAAGGAAGGAAGGAGAGAGGAGGGAGGGAGGGAGGAAGGAAAGAAGGAAAAGAAAACTAGGCCAGGCACTTTGGGAGGCAGAATTGCTTGAGCCCAGGAGTTGGAGACCAGCCTTGGCAATATTGCGAGACCCCATCTCTACCAAAAAAAAATTAACTGGGCCTAGTAGTACATACCTATAGTCCCAGCTACACAGAAGCCGAGGTGGGAGGATTGCTTGAGGCTGGGAAGTTGAGGCTGGTGACAGAGTGAGACCCTGTCTCAAAAAAGAAAAGAAAACTACAGACCAATAATTCTGATGAGCATAGTTACAAAACTCCTCAACAAAATACTAGCAAACCAAATTTAATAATACATAAAAATTTGCATGTGTAGAACCATTCTTGCATCATGGGATGAATCCCATTTGATCAAATGATGCAAGAATGGTTCCACACATGCAAATCAATAAATGTGATATATCAGATTAACAGAATCAAAGCACCTTGGAGACCAAGGCAGGCAGATTGCTCGAGGCTAGGAGTTAGAGACCAGCTTGGGCAACACGGCGAAACCCTGTCTGTACTAATATTACAAAAATTAACCAGGTGTGGTTGTGCATGCCTATAATCCCAGCTACTCAGGAGGCTGAGGCATGAGAATTGCTTGAACCCAGGAGGCAAAGGTTTCAGTGAGCTGAGATTGTACTACTGAACTCTAGCCTGGGTGACAGAGCAAGATTCTGTCAAAAAAAAAAAAAAAAAAAATCAAGAACAAAAACAAAATGATCATTTCAGTACACTCCAAAAAAGTATTATGTGAAATTCAATATCTTTTCATGATGAAAACATTTGACAAACTGGATATAGAAAGAACATATCCCAAAACAATAAAGACCATGTATGACACACCCACAACTAGCATAATACTGACCAGGAAAAAATTGAAAGCCCTTC
Source organism: Rhinopithecus bieti (assembly GCF_001698545.2). NCBI lineage: Eukaryota > Metazoa > Chordata > Mammalia > Primates > Cercopithecidae > Rhinopithecus > Rhinopithecus bieti. The sequence goes on from NW_016809248.1 coordinate 785,345, forward strand.
CTCTAATATCTGGAATAAGACAAGAATGCTCACTTTCACCACTTTCATTAAACGTAGTAGTAGAAGTCCTAGCTAGAGCAATTAGACAAGAGAAAAGAATAAAGGGCATCCAAATTGGAAAGGAAGAAGTCAAATTGTTCTCATTTACAGATGACATAATTTTTATATTTAGAAAAACTTAAAGATGTTGGCAAAAAACTAGTAGAACTGATAAACAAATTTAGTAAAGTTGCAGGATATAAAAACAACATACAAAAATCAGTAGCATTTCTATATGCCACCAGTCAATAATCTGAAAATGTAATCAAGAAAGCAAGCCCATTTACAATAGCTACAAAATACAGATTACATAGGAATAAATTTAAGCAAAGAAGCAAAGGAATACTACAATGAAAACTATAAAACACTGATGAAAGACATTAAAGAAGACATCAAAAAATGGAAAAATAGCTCATGCTCATGAATTGGAAGAATTATTATTGTTAAAATGACCATATTATTGTTCAAATGTCCATACTTCGTAGACCCAAAGAAATCTGCAGATTTAATGTAATCTCTATCAAAATACCAATTACATTATTCACAGAAATAGAAAAACAATCCTAAAATGTGTATGGAATCACAAAAGATTCTGAATAGCCAAAGCAATTCTGAGCACAAAGAACAAAACTGGAGGTACTATATTATCTGACTTCAAAATATACTACAAAGCTGTAGTAACCAAAATAGCTTAGTACTTGCATATAAACAGAAACACAGACTATTGGAACAGAATTGAAAACCCAGAAATAAATCCACACATTTATAGCTAACTTATTTTGACAAAGGTGCCAAAATATACACTGGGAAAATGAGAGTCTCTTCAATTAAAGGTGCTGGGAAACTCGATATCTGCATATAGAACGAAATTAGAACACTATTTCTCACATCATATACAAAAATTAAATCAAAATGGATTAAAGACTTAAATGTATGACCTAAAACTATGAAACTACTGAAAACAAAAACAAAAGAAAACACCAGGGAAATGCTTTAGCACATCGGTCCAGGCAAAGATTTTTTGGCGTAAGACTTCAAAAGCACAGGCAACAAAAGCAAAAATTGACAAATGGGATCACATACACCTAAAAAGCTTCTGTACAGCAAAGAAAAAAAATCAGCACAGTGAACAACCTACAGAATGGGAGAAAATGTTTGCAAGCTATCTATCTGACAAGGAATTAATAAAAGACTATATAAGGAACTCAAACAAATCAATAACCAAAAAAAATCCAATTAAAAAAATAACAAAACATTTGAATAGTCATTTATCAAAAGGAGACATACAAATGTTCAACAGGTATATTTTAAAATGCTAAACATCACTAATAGGGAAATGCAAATCAAAATCATGATGAGATATCATCTCACCCTAGTTAAAATGGCTTTTATTCAAAGGACAGAAAAACAACAGATGCTAGCAAGGTTACAGAAGAAGAGGAATGCTCGTACACGGCTGGTAGAAATGTAAATTAGTAAAGCCACTATGAAAAGCAGTATGGATGTTCCTCAAAGAAACAAAAATAGAACAAACATATAATCCAGCAGTCCCACTGCTGGGTATGTATCTAAAAAAAAAAAAAAAGGAAATCAATATATTGAAGAGACATCTGCACCCTCATATTTATAGCAGCACTATTCAAATAGCCATGATATGGCATCAACCTAAGTGTTCATCAATGGATAAACTGGTAAAGAAAATATAGTATATATATACAAAGGACTCAATCTCATTCAGTCATAAAAAAGAATGAAATCCTGTCATTTGCAGCAACATTAATTGAAGTGGGGGACATTATGTTAAGTGAAATAAGATAGGCACTGAAAGACAAATATTGTGTGTTCTTACTTATATTTGGAAACTAAAAACATTGATCTCACAGAGGCAGTGAATAGAATGGTGGTTACCAAAGGCTGAGAAGGATAGTGGAGAGGGGGCTGGAGTATGAAGAGGGGTTGGATAATAGGTACAAAAGTACAGCTAGATAAAAAGAATAAGTTCTAGAGCTCAATCGCTTGACAGAATGACTATAGTTAATGATAATTTACTGTACATTTTTAAATAGCTAGAAGATATGGAATATTCCCAACACAAAGAAATTATAAATGTTTGAGGTGATAGATATCCCAATTACACTGATTTTATCATGACACATTGTATTCATGTATCAAAATATTACATGGTTCCCATAAATATGTATAACTATTATTTGTGTATAAATTTAAAAACTAAGATTTATTATTATATTTTTTTCTTTTTTTCTTTTTTTTTTTTTTTTTTTTT
>NW_016809248.1:790336-796279 GCF_001698545.2 Rhinopithecus bieti
TGAGACGGAGCCTCGCTCTGTCACCCAGGCTGGAGTGCAGTGGCCAGATCTCAGCTCACTGCACGCTCCGCCTCCTGGGTTCACGCCATTCTCCTGCCTCAGCCTCCCGAGTAGCTGGGACTACAGGCGCCGCCACCTCGCCCGGCTAGTTTTTTGTATTTTAGTAGAGACAGGGTTTCATCGTTTAGCCAGGATGGTCTCGATCTCCTGACCTCGTGATCCGGCCGTCTCAGCCTCCCAAAGTGCTGGGATTACAGGCTTGAGCCACCGCGCCCGGCCTAAAACTAAGATTTATTTATGTAATACCCCACCCAGCGTTTTTGCCTTTCACAACCAGAACAATTAAATTTAGATAGCGATTGATATAACCAGTTAACAATGATGTGTTTGTATTTTCTCAATGCGTACCCCAGGACTATTCTTTCTGTGTACTTATCATATGGCCCTTCAGTGTTTGCCACGTCAAAATGTTATATTTTCACATACTTTCATATAGTCATTTGGCCTTTCTTTCAATGTATTCAAAACAAACTCTCCAGCTGCTCATATTTACTTAAGATCCCGAGTTGAAAGTTACTAGGATGTATCCAGAACACAAGATTTCACCTGTTTATACAAAGATTAGTTCCCAAAATAATACATGATTCAATACATAGCCAGTTTATACCTGACTGTGACCCAATGGCACATAAAACAGCTCAAACTTTAGAAGCCAAAAGACTAACATGTACTTATTAACTAGATAATAGTGTTACTCCCAACTTCTACTGACAAGTTACTATGGATTGAATACCTGTGTCCCCTCAAAAATCCATGTTGAAATCTTAACCCTCAATGTGATGGTGTGAGAAGATGGGACTTTTGGAAGGTAATTAGCTCATGAGATTGGAGCTTTCAAAAATGGGATTAATGGCCTTATGAAAGGGACCTCAGCATTCTTTTGTTCCATCATGTGAGGATACAAAGATAAGTCACTGCCTGAGACATGAACAGGACCCCTAACAGAACCCAACTATACTGGCACTCTGATCTCAGATTTCCAGCCTCCAAAACTGTGAACAATAAGTGCATGTTCTTTAAGCCATTCAGACTGTGGTAATTTGTTATAGCAGCCAAACAGACTAAGACACCATTTCAAGAAAGGATCCGCCTCAGAAACCGTTATGAACACTTATATGCACACAAACTAGAAAATCTAGAGGAAATTCCTAGATAAATTCCTAGACATACACAATCTCCCAGGATAGAATCAGGGAGGAATTGAAACACTGAACAAACCAATATCAAGTTCCAAAATTAAATCAGTAATAAAAAACTTACCAGCCAAAAATAGTCCCAGACCAGATGGATTCACAGCTGAATATACCACACATACAAAGAAGAGCTGGTACCAATACTACTGAAACTATTCTTAAAAATCGAAGAGGAACAACTCTTCCCTAATTCATTCTATGAAGCCAGTATCACCTTGATACCAAAGTCTGGCACAGACCCAATGATAAAAGAAAACTACTGGCCAATATCCCTGATGAACATAGATGCAAAAACCCTCGACAAAATACCAGCAGACTGAATCCAGTGGCCTATCAAAAACTCAATTCACCATGATCAAGTTGGGTTCATTCCTGGGACGCAAGTTGGTTCAACATACACAAATCAATACACGTGATTCACCACATAAAAGGAATCAAAAACAAAAAAACCTGATTATTTCAACAGACATAGAAAAGGCTTTTGATAAAATCCAATATCGCTTCATGATAAAAACCCTCAACAAACTAGGTATTGAAGGAATATACTTCAATAAGAGCCATCTATGACAAATCCACCACCAACATCATAATAAATAGGCAAAAACTGGGAGCATTCCCCTTGAGAAGAGAACTAGAATAAGACAAGGATGCCCACTCACATTACTCCTATTCAACATTGTACTAGAATACGTTGCCAGAGCAATAAGGCAAGAAAAAGAAATAAAAGGCATCTAAGTAGGAAAAGAAAAAGTCAAATTAACTGTCTTCACTAATGATAAAATTCTACACCTAGAAAACCCTAAAGACTAAACCAAAAGGCTCCTGGACCTAATAAAAGACTTCAGTAAAGTTTCAGGATACAAAATAAATGTACAAAAATCAGTAGGATTCAATAACATTCAAGTTGAGAGCCAAATCAAGAATGCAATCTCATTTATAATGGCCACAAAAAAATGAAATAAAATAAAATAAAATATCTAGGAATACAGATAACCAAGGAGGTGAAAGATTTCTACAAAGATAACTACAAAACACTATTAAAAGAAATCACAGCAGATCACAGACAAATAGAAAAACATATGTTTATAGATTGGAAAAATCAATATCATTAAAATGGCCATAGTGCCCAAGCAATCTACAGATTTAATGCTATTTTGATCAAGCTACCAATATCATTTTTCACAGATCTAGAAAGAACTATTTTAAAATTCATATGGAACAACAACAACAAAAAGAACTCAAATAGCCAAAGCAATCTTAAGGAAAAAGAACAAAGTCAGAAGCACCATACTACCTATCTTCAAACTATACTATCAGGCTACAATAACCAAAAGAGCAAGTTACTGGTACAAAAACAGACACATAGACCAATCGAACAGAATGGAGGGCCAGCAATAAAGCCACACTCCAATAGTCACCTTATTTTAAACAAAGTCAACAAAAATAAGCAATAGGGAAAGAACTCTCTATTCAATAAACAGTGCTAGGTTAACTGCCTAACCATATGCAGAGGAAGGAAACTGGACTCTCATATTTCACCATATGCAAAAATTAACTCAAGATGGATTAAATATTTAAATGTAAGTTCTCGAACTATAAAAATCCTAGAAGAAAACCTAGAAAACACTATTCTGAACATCAGCCTGGGGAAAGAATATGTAAGTTCTCAGAAGCAATTGCAACAAAAACAAAAGTTGAAAAGCAGGGCCTAATTAAAAGACCTTCTGCACAGCAAAAGAAACTAACAGAGTAAACAAAAAACCTGTAGAATGGGATAAAATATTAGCAAACTATACATCCTACAAATTATGCATCCTAGAACTATGCATTCTAATATCCGGAATCTATGAAGAACTAAAACAACTCAACAAGCAAAAAATAAATAACCCCATTTAGAAATGGGGAAAAGACATGAACAGACATTTCTGAAAAGAGGATATATGAGCAGCCAACAAATACATTAAAAAATGCTCAACATCACTAATGATGAGAGAAATGCAAATCAAAACCACAATGAGATACCATCTCATACCAATCAGAATGGCTACTATTAAAATGTCAAAAAATAAGAGATGCTGGTGAGGCTACAGAGAAAAGGAAATTATTATATACTGTTGATAGGAGTATAAATTAGTTCAGTCACTGTGGAAGGCAGTTTGGACAGAATTCCTCTGGAAGGAGGGTCTTAATTTCTTTATACCAGCTGTCATATAGGAAGGCAGCAGAAAGGTTAGAGTAATAATTTTAGGCTTTATGGCTGTCTTTGGGGAAATGGGTTTTGGTTGCCCCAAGCCATGACCCATTTTGGAGGAGACAAATTCTGGTTTCCATGGCTTGCTTGGGGGAGAATGAGGGATGAGGACAGGAGGGCAGGAGAAGGTCAGAAAAAGACTTTGCTTCTGAGGCTACTTCTGAGGCTTTCGCTTTGCAGTATCATTTTCTGAGCTCCAACATTATCGAATTTAAGAGGGCATAATAATTACTGTACAGAATTATATACAAAACCATGTGCTTTAATTTAAGGCATTTAAATTTAATTTAAATAAACAAGAAATTTTAAGACTAACTCTAATTTTACTAAATTCTTGACCAACTTTAGAATTTATCCTCCTAAGTAGCAACATCATTGTAATATATGGTCCCACTTGGTAGTTTATAATCAAAGGAGAAAGACAAGACCAAACAAAAGTTTAATCCATGGAAATTTAAAAGAAGCAGCAATGATTTTTGACAAGTTAATCTCCATATTGGAGACATTTGAGCACATCCTTTGAGCAGGAGGTCAGGTTTCATAGGTGCAAAGAAATGGAAGAACATCCTTGTATTACTAAATCAGAAAGCAATGGAATAAATATGGATGAATGAAAATACACAGCTTTTTGGGGAGACACAGAATGACCATAGCTAGAGCATGGGTTAAATGGAGAGAAGTAGTGAAAAAAAAAGACCAGAATATGATGCACAAATGATAAAGTTACTGTCTCTTAGCTTGAAACCTACTGTTCAACCCAGCAGCAGTGGCTCCTTCCTGTGGCTGAATACAGCTTGCAGTTTTCCCAATGCTTGAAGAACTAGCTTCATCCACTGCCTCGTTCCTCCTGCAAGACACCAGACCAGTTGAGTAACACGTCCTCCTCATTGATCTGTTTCAGCGCCACAAGTTTACTCATCTAAGGTTGTAAAATTTAATGATTCCAAAGAGTGTTCTTTGTTCCCTACTTCCTAAGAGTGGTAGATGCTTCCTGCAGTTGTTACTTGTATACCCCTATATTTCTTTCTTGCCTTTTTTTTTTTTTTTTTTCTGAGACAGAGTCTGGTTCTGTTGCCCAGGCTGAACAGAAGTGGTGCAATCGTAGTTCACTGCAGCCTCAACCTCCTGGGCTCAAGCAATCCTTCCACCCCAGCCTCCTGAGTAGCTGGGACTACAAGTGTTCACCATCACACCTTGCTAATTTTTAAATTATTTGCAGAGACAGGGTCTCCCTATGTTGTGCATGCTGGTCTTAAACTCCTTGTTTCAAGCTATCCTCCCACCTCAGTCTCCCAAAGTGCTGGGATTATAGGAGTGAGCCACCACATTCAGCTATACTTCTATATTTCTGTTTTTACTTTTTTAGTTACCCAGTTAACACTTATTTATATTAGATTTTCACTATTTATATAACTGCTGTGATTTCTGTCTCCTGCCTAGACCCTGACTGATGGCGTTAGCTTAGGCTATATTATAGAAGGCCTTAAACCCCAAGCTAAGGAGTTCTTGTTGGCATGTGGAAGCCACTGAAGACTTTCTAGTCAGCGAGTAAAACGTTTTAACCTATGTCTGAAAAAGTTACGTCTGGCAATGCTGTGAAAAATAGATTGTAAGAGGCCGAAGTTTTGAGTGAGGAAGACAAGCTCAAGGCCACTTCAGGATGATTTTTTTCCAAGAAAATAAAGGTCCTCAGGCCAACAGATATCCATCAAGTTAGAAAACATAAACATATAAACCAAAAAATGGAAGATAATGAGTAAATGGTTTAAACTTACATTCTCCAAAAGCAAAGGGCCTATGTGATTTCAGAAATAAATTATATTAATTATCTAAGGGATAGTGCCAATGTTATTTCAACTGTTCTAGAGCTTACAGGAAAAAAAAAAAGGAAAACTTCTAAATTCTTCTCATAAAGCCAGCATAACATTAACATAAAACATTAAAAGCACACAAAAAGCTATAGTCTGTGTTTATAAATATCAATGCAAAAATTCTAACTAAAATATTAGAAAATGGGATTAGCAGCAGAAGAGCAGAATTATTTGATTTATAAAGTGAGTTTATATGAAGACAGAAGATAGGTTTCAATATTAAGAAACCTACTGATACAATTCACTACATTAAGAAAGAAACATAATGTAAGCATCTTCAGAGTTGCCAGCAACAGCATTTAATAATATTCAACAGGCCGGGCGCGGTGGCTCAAGCCTGTAATCCCAGCACTTTGGGAGGCCAAGGCAGGCGGATCAAGAGGTCAGGAGATCGAGACCATCCTGGCTAACACAGTGAAACCCCGTCTCTACTAAAAATACAAGGAAAATAGCCGGGTGTGGTGGCGGGCGCCTGTAGTCCTAGCTACTCAGGAGGCTGAGGCAGGAGAATGGCGTGAACCTGGGGGACGGAGCTTGCAGTGAGCCAAGATCGGGCCACTGCATTCCA
>NW_016809248.1:796826-799161 GCF_001698545.2 Rhinopithecus bieti
TCCCGCCTGGGGCACAGAGCAAGACTCCATCTCAAAAAAAAAAAATAATAATAATAATAATATTCAACATTTCATCTTGATAAATAATAATTATAATAACTCAATAAGAATGGATAAATCATAAATATAATGATATAAATTAAGCTGATGCTTAATAATAAAATACCAGGAACATTCCCATTTAAGTCAGGATCAATAAGTATGCCCACTAACTTTTACCATAATTGTTTAATATTCTTCTGAGAGTCTTAGTCAAAAAAATTAGGAAAAAAAGAAACAAAAAGCAAAGACATTGGAAATAAAAGGGCAGAATTATCACTTTCTGCAAATGATGTATTTGTATAAGTGGAAAAAAAAAGAATCAACTGTAAAACTATTTTATAAAGCAGAAGTTGGCTAGGTTCAAAATCAATATAAAATCAAAATCTTATATATAGAAGGCAAAAGTTATTAACAAGGTTAAAATTACATATAGCGATTTCTTTTACAATAAAAAAGCAATATACTTAATAAGAAATGTGCGAGCTCTCCATAAGGAAAACATTAAAAGTAACTGAAGGACATAAAAGCCACTCTCATATTGTTAGTGGCATATATCTGTTTTAAAGATTGAAGAGGCTTTTAAATAGATATGGAATGATCTTCAAAATAATATGGTTAAATTTTAAAAGCTAGGCACACAACCCTGTGTATAGTATGCTTTCACTTGTAGCCAAAAAAAACAGGATCTTCTACTAACTCTATTTTACAGGATACTGAGACATAGATATGTATAGAATATCTGAAAGAATACACAAGAAACTGGTGATGGTAGTTGCTTTGGGGAAATGGAAGTAAGCGCTAAAATAAGAGAAGGACTTATTTTCTCTGCTGTATTGCTCAAATTCTTTTGCCATGTGAATATACTATTGTATGACTGCCACAAAGAAAAACTGATTAAATAGATGGAAAAAACCCAGCAGTCACTGTCAAAAGACATAGCATTTCTTTTTATTCGAAGAATAAGGAAACATACAAAGATGTTTTCACAAAGCAGAAGATAACAAGATGCTCCCAGACTGAGGTCTCCTCGGAAGCCTGAATTTCCACCTGGAAGCATCCTGGTTGTCTCTTATTTTATATAACTAGTTGATTCACTTCCAAATAATTTGCCATTCGTGAAACTTTGAATCCTGTAAGAGTTTCTATTGCCATTTTTCTGCTAAACACATTGCTATCTCATTAAGACAACAATGGAATTACCCATTAAAATTATAAATTTTAAACAAGTTATTTTATTACTCCAGGTATAAGATAATAGGTTTTACTGTGGAAGTGGCACTGGGCTAATAAAAAATAGATAACTATTGACTTGTTATAATTATATTCCTTGGGGAGGATTACTTAAAAAGAATGTCCTGGATCCTAGGAGGCTTTTTTTTTTTTTTTTTTTTTTTTTTAATTTTTTTTTTTGGGGGGGATTTTTAAAAAAAAAATTCCCGGGGCCCCGGGGGTTTTTTTTTTTTTTTTTTTTTTTTTTTAAATAAGATCTCACTGTCACCCAGGCTGAAGTGCAGTGTCATAATCACAGCTCACTGCAACCTTGACCTCCTGGGCTCAAGCAATCCTCCAGCCTCAGCCTCCCAAGTAGCTAGGTGTGTGACACCATGCCTGGTTAATTTTTTGAGAAGGAGTTTTTCCACGTTCCCCAGGCTGGTTGGCTGGTCTCAAACTCCTGAGTTCAAGTGATCTGCCTGCCTTGGCCTCCCAAAGTTTTGGGATTACAAGCCTGAGCCACCACACCCAGCCCTGGGAGATTTTCAATAGTATTTTCTGAAATTCTTGTTTATCTTTGTGTGGTTAAATAAACACTTGACCGTATAAAGAAAACAGACCAATTGGCTGGGCATGGTGGCTCACGCCTGCAATCCCACCACTTTGGGAGGCTGAGGCGGGCAGATCACCTGAAGTCAGGAGTTCGAGACCAGCCTGGTCAACATGGCGAAACCCCATCTCTATTAAAAATACAAAAATTAGCTGGGCATGGTGGCATGCACCTGTAATCCCAGCTACTCGGGAGGCTGAGGCAGGAGAATCACTTGAATCCAGAAAGTGGAGGTTGCAGTGAGCCAAGAGTAAGCCGATATCACGCCACCACACTCCAGTCTGGGTGACAGAGTAAGACTCCGTCAAAAGAAGAAAAGAAGAAAGAAGAAAAGAAGAAAAGAAGAAGACGAAGAAGAAGAAGAAGAAGGAAGAGGAGGAGGAGGATGGGGGGGAGGAGGAGGAGGAGGAGGAGGAAGAAGAAGGAGAAGAAGAAGAAGAAGAAGAAGAAGAAGAAGAAGAAGAAGAAGAA
>NW_016809248.1:801903-806259 GCF_001698545.2 Rhinopithecus bieti
TCTAAATCTCTCATAAAAAACTAAAGTTATTTTGTTTTTATATTTGATAATTATATAAATATGCTTAATAATGTTTTGAAAATTTTAATGGCTTAAAGTAGAATTTAAAATACACTGTCCCAATTTCTAGATCACTGGAGAAGGTGGGTAAACCAATCTCTATATAGGAGAAAATAATACAGAATGGGGAGGAAGAAGAGTGTACTGAACAATTCAGAAAAGATAGCTGCCATTATACTCTTTCTGACAAAGAGTAAGATACAAACCATACCCTCAGCCCTCTTCAGAGAGGCTTCTTGTGACTATACTTTGAAATTCATGACCTGATTATCCCAATAATAGGGACAGTTGTGTCTTACTGGAGTTTTAAGTGCCAGACATATGGTGAGGAATTATATTAAAATATATCTGGGATTTGTTTTAATCAGGTATGGTAAGATATGCACACACAGAAACAGAAATGACCATCATGAAGAAAGAAGTTTATACTCACACATCCTCAGAAACTGCACATCACATAGGGAAGCACCAAGGTCACTCAGGAGACAAAGGCGTAAGGGGAAAGCATGGACAAAAGCCTTTCCTATGGTTTTTGCAAGAAGGAATGAGTAAGGTAAGGTAGGCAGATTTAGGAGAGGTTAGTTTGAATAACTTAGTGGACTCTAGTGTATAGGAATTCCCCCACTGCCTGGAACCTGCCCCTGGGGTGATCTTAGGGCAAGAGATGGGGCTTAACCTGTTGGAGCTCCATGAAAGAAGCAGTTGGTGTGCGTGGACTCTGGATTTACTCATTTTCTCATAAAAACAGTATCACAGGAGAGTCATTTGCTAGCTCTAGAAATTAGCTAACCATAGGAGAAGCAGTCTTTTCAAAATTAGCAAGACCCTCAGATGTCAAAACATCATAAAATACAGAAAATAGAAAAATGCTAATATATGCATCCAGGAGTTACAGAAACAGAGCAACTCACTGAGAGAAACCAGTAAGCAAAATTCATAAATAAATAGATGTCATGAGGAAATAGAACCATAAAAAAGCAGAAAATCATACAACTATAAGTTCTCTGAGAACAGTAATTGCCTCCATCTTATTCACAGTTAAATATATCCAGCAACTTTGACATTGTTTTAATAAATGTATTGAATTAATGACTGGATCACTCACTTTAAAAATCAAACAATACTAGAGAAAACAAGGGCAAAGAGAATTGATAGTGATGAGTGCAGTAGAAAGAGACTGAGAGTCACTTAGAAAGGGCAAAGTTCTCAAGCACAGAAACAGACGTTAGCTGCTGAAAGGACAGTAAGAAAAGCTGGTCTCAAACCAAGCTGTATTCTGATTCAGCATTGAAGTTTTCTGAAGTGGCTGTAGAGGAACTGAAACTATTTCTTTTTATTTTCACATGGATTCTTAAAATAATTCTTATTAATAATACCTAATATGCACTAATGGAAGACTAACCATAACCTTACATCACACAGAAAGTTCCAACTTGGAGGACGTAGAGCAACATGGCCTTCTAGAAAGCTCCAGTGATCATTTACACCACAGCAACACCAAACTGACCAACTATCCACCCAAAAAAAGCACCTTCACAAGAACCAAAATCAGGTGAGCAATCATAGTACCCGCTTTTTGTTTCTTTGTTTGTTTGCCATGCAAACCAACAACTTACAGTAGTACCTGCTTTTAACATGTCAGAAAAGAGGCACTGAAAAAAGTAGGTAGAAAATACAGGCTTGAATTGTCTATACCACCCCTCCCCCATCCCCTGGAGTTAGCCACATGTCACAGAGAGAAAACTCTGTGTACTTGGGGGAGGGAAAGCACAGTGACTGTGAGACTTTGCATTGGAATTCAGTGGTGCACTGTCACAGTGGAAAGCAACAAGGGGCAAAACTCAGCCTGGGCCCACAGAGAAAGCATTTAAATCAGCCCTAGCCAGAGGTGAATTATCCATCCCAACAGTAAGAACCTGAGATCCAGAGAGTCGCACCACCATGGGCTAAAGTGCTCTGGGGTCCTAAATAAATTTGAAAAACAGTTTAGTCCACAAAGACAGCAATTCCTGGGCATGTCCTGGTCCTGTGCTGGTCTTGGAGTCAGTATACTTGAAGTGCATGCGACCTAGTGAGGCAGCAACCAGGGCAGCCAAAGGAGTGCTTGCATGACCCCTCCCCCAAATCCAGGCAGCACCAATTGCAGCTTTGGGAGAGATTCCTTTTCTCTGCTTGAGAAGAAGAGAAGAGACAGTAAAGAGGACTTTGTCTTATAACTTGATACCAGCTCAGCCACAGTAGAATAGGGCACCAGGCAGAATCCTGAGGCACCCATTCTAGGCCCTAGCTCCAGGATGACATTTATAGACATACCCTGGACCAGAAGGAAACTCATTGCCTTGAAGGGAAGGCCTCAGTCCTGGCAAGATTAACAACCAGCTGACTAAAGAGCCCTTGAGCCCTGATTAGTCAGCGGTAGCTAAGTAGTACTCACCACGGGCCTTGGGTGAGACTCAGAGCGCTGCTGGCATCAGGTGTGACTCAGCACATTCCTAGCTATGGTGGTTTTGAGAAAAGACTTCTGCTTAAGGAAAGGACAAGGAAGAGTAATGGGACTTCGTCTTATAGCTTGGATACCAGCTCAGCCACAGTGGGGTAGAGCACCAAGTGGGCTCTTGAGGTCTCTGATTCCAGGACTTAGATCCTGGATGGCTTTTCTAAACCTGCCCTGCACCAAAGGGGAGCCTACTGCCCTGAAGGGAGACACTGAAGAGGTCTTGGGCCTTGAGTGAATATTGGCAGGCTGTACTTGCTGTTGGTACTTGCTAGGTTGTACTTGCTGTGGGTCTGGGACAGTGGTGACCACAAGGAAAACTCTGCTTGAGGAAAGGGGAGGAAAGACTGGGAAAGACTTTCTCTTGTGGCTTGGGTTCCAGCTCAGTGTAGTAGAATAGAGCACCAGGTAGATTCCAAAGGTTCCTGACTTCAGACCCTAGCTCCCAGAGAGCATCACTGGACCTACTAGGGGAAGGGGGAAACTCACTGCCCTGAAGGGAAAGACACAAGCCTGACTAGATTCTCCACATGCTAACTGAAGAGCCCTTAGGCCTTGAGTGAACATAGGTGGTAGCTAGGGAATGGTCACAGTGGGCTTTGGGCAAGACCCAGTGCTGTGCTGGCTTTGGGCCTGACCCAGTACAGTCCCAGTGCTGGTGACCACAAGAGTGCTTGTGCCATCCTTCCCCAAGCTCCTAGGAGCTCAGAACAGAGAGACTCTGCTTGTTTGGGGAAAGATAAAGGAGGAGAACAAGAATCTGTCTGGTAATCCAGGGAATTCTCCTGGATCTTACCTAAGATCACCAGAGTAGTACCTCTATGAGTCTGCAAAAGCCATTGTTTTACTGAGCTTGGAGTCTTCTAATGCAGATACAGCACCAAAGATTTTTATCACAACACTTAAGTCCCTTTGAATACCTGGAAAGCCTTCTGAAGGAGGACAGGTACAAACAGACTGCAAAGACTACAATAAATACCTAACTCTTTAATACCCAGACACCAATGAACATCCAAAAGCATCAAGACCAGCAAAACATGACTTCACCAAACAAACTAAACAAGACACCAGTGACCAATCCCAGAGAGACAGAGATATATGACCTTTCAGACAGAATTCAAAAGAGCTGTTTTGACAGAATTCAAAAGAGCTCAAAGATATTCAAGATAACAGAGAAGGAATTCAGATTCCTATCAGGAAATTGTAACAAAGAGATTGGAATAATTTAAAAGAATCAAGTAGAAATTCTAGAGCTGAAAAATGCAATTGACTACTGAAGAATGAATCAGAGTCTCTTAACAGCAGAACTGATCAAGCAGAAAAAAGAATTAGTGAGCTTGAAGATAAGCTGTTTGAAAATACACAGAGGAGACAAAAGAAAAAAAGAATTTTGTTTTTTTGAGATGGAATTTTGCTCTTGTCACCCTGGCTAGAGTACAATGGCACGATCTCAGCTCACTGCAACCTATGCCTCCCGGGTTCAAGCGATTCTCCTGCCTCAGTCTCCTGAGTAGCTGGAATTACAGGCACCTGCCACCATGCCCAGCTAATTTTTGTATTTTTAGTAGAGACAGGGTTGCACCATGTTGGTAAGACTGGTCTCAAACTCCTGAGCTCAGGTGATCCCCCCACCTTGGCCTCCCCCTGTGCTGGGATTACACGCATGAGCCACCTCGCCCAGCCAGAAAAAATAATTTTAAAAAATGAAGTGCAGCTACAGGATCTAGAAAATAGATTCAAAAGGGCAAAACCAAGAGTTACTGGCCTTAAAAACACCCAAAGGATTATAAATTATTCTACTA
>NW_016809248.1:806703-821821 GCF_001698545.2 Rhinopithecus bieti
AAAAAAAAAAAAGAAAAGAAAAAGAAAATAATGCAATATATATTCATATATTTATAATCAATTTCATATCTATATTTGTTTCTAATACCATGTCACTATTGCACTATTTTCTGAAAAACATGTTTTATCATGTTATTAATTTTAATGAGTTGAAGAATGAACCAGAAATCTTCTGCAAGGTTTAATTTATGGTAACAGATTACTAAATTTTGTGATATCTTCTATTGACTGTCTTATGTAGACCTCAATTAAAAAAATCATTTTGTCTCTGCACTTGCTGAGATACCTGAAAAAATGAGGGCAAATTTTGATGAATGATGAGTACTTTCATTTCTGCTTTTATTCATATAGACATTTTATTAATAATAGTTTTATAAAGTATTTGTCTTCATTCTAAGAGACATTTTGCAAGAAAACCCGTATCAAATATTCTTTATTTGTGTATTATTCTATTTATAATCCATAATTCAATTTAAATGTTATAACATTGCAGGCCTTCCTAAATTATATCTAATTCTTATGCATAATATGTATTTATCCAATTAAAAGTAGAAGCTCACTCTAAGATCTTTTCTCCATGTTGTAATATTTAAAACCTCAAATACAGAAGTTCAAAATTAAATCTCGAAAAAATAATTTTAAAAAATGAAGTGCAGCTACAGGATCTAGAAAATAGATTCAAAAGAGCAAAACTAAGAGTTACTGGCCTTAAAGAGGAGATAGAGAAAGGGATAGGAGTAGAAAGTTTATTCAATTTTAATTTTCTGCATATGGCTAGCCAGTGCTCCCAGCACCATTTATTAAATAGAGAATCCATTGCCCATTGCTTGTTTTTGTCAGGTTTGTCGAATATCAGATGGTTGTAGATGAGCAGTCTTATCTCTGAGCTCTCTATTTTGTTTCATTGATCTATGTGTCTGTTTTTGTACCAGTACCATGCTCTTTGGTTACTGTAGCCTTATAGTAGTTTGAAGTCAGGTAGCATGATGGCTTCAGCTTTGTTCTTTTTGCTTAGGATTCTGTCTTGGCTACACAGGCTCTTTTCTGGTTTCATATGAATTTTAAAATATTTTTTTCTAATTCTGTGAAGAATATCAACAGCGGTTTAATAGGAATAGCATTAAATCTATAAATTACTTTGGAAATTATGGCCACTTTCATGATATTGATTCTTCTTATCCATGAGAATGGGATGCTTTTTCATTTCTTTGTGTCTTCTCTGATTTCCTTTAGCAGTGGTTCACAGTTCTTCTTGAACAGGTCCTTTACTTCCCTCATTAGCTGTATTCCTAGGTATTTTATTCTCTTTGTAGCAACTGTGAATAGGAGTTTTTTCAAGATTTGGCTCTCTCCTCATCTGTTGTTGGGGTATAGGAATACTTGTGCTTTTTGCACGTTGATTTTGTATGCTGCGACTTTGTTGAAGTTGCTTATCAGCTTAAGAAGCTTTTGGACTGACACGACCACTCCCTTACACCTTATACAAAAATTAACTCAAGATGAATTAAAGACTTAAATGTAAAACCAAAAACTTATAGTTAAAATCCCAGAAGAATATCTAGGCAATACCATTCAGGACATAGCCTTCCGCAAAGATTTCATGACAAAAACATCAAAAGCAACTGCAACAAAAGCAAAAATTGACAAATGGGATCTAATTAAACTAAAGAAATTCTGCAGAGCAAAAGAAACTATCATCAGAGTGAACAGACAACCTACAGAATGAGAGAAAAATTTTGCAATCTATCCATCTAACAAAGGTCTAATATCCAGAATCTACAAGGAACTTAAACAAATTTACAAGAAAAAACAAACAACCCCATTAAAAGTGGGCAAAGAACATGAACAGATGCTTTTCAAAAGAAGACATACATGTGGCTAACAAATATATGAAAAAAGGCTCAACATCACTGATCATTAGAGAAATGCAATTCAAAACTGCAATGAGATATCATCCAATGCCAGTCAGAATGGCAATTACTAAACAGTCAAGAAACAACATATGTTGGCAAGGCTGCAGAGAAATAGAAATGCTTTTACATTGTTAGTGGGAATGTAAATTAGTTCAACTATTCTAGAAGACAGTGTGGTAATTCCTCAAAGAACTAGAGCTGGAAATACCATTTGATGCAGCAATCCCATTATTGGCTATATACCCAATGGAATAGAAATGTTTCTATTATAAAGATATATGCACACGTATGTTCATTGCAGCACTATTCACAATCACAAAGACACAGAATGAACCCAAACGCCCATCAATGATAGACTAGATATAGAAAATGTGGTACATATAGACCACGAAATACTATGCAGATGCAGCCATAAAAAGGAACAAGATCATGTCCTTTGTAGTGACATGGATGGAAGCCATTATTCTCAGCAAACTAATGCAGGAACAGAAAACCAAACACCACATGTTCTCACTTATAAGTGGGAGCTGAACATGGAAACATAGGGTGGAGAATAACACACACTGGGGCTTGTCAGGAAAAAATATTGGAAGGGGGAGCATCAGGAAAAATGTCTAATGCATACTGGGCTTTATACCTAGGTGATAGGTTGATAGGTGCAGCAAATCACCATGGCACACATTTACTTATGTAACAAACCTGCACTTCCTGCACATATACCCTGGAACTTAAAATTTTATTCAAAGGGATAATAACAGAGAACTTCCCAAACCTAGAGAAAGATATCACTATCCAAGTACAAGAAGGTTATAGAACACCAAGCAAATTCAACCAAAAGAAGAGTACCTGAAGACATTTAATAATCAAACTCCCAAAGGTCAAGGAAAAAGAAAGGATTCTAAAAGCAAGAGAAAAGAAACAAGTAATATACAATGGAGTTCCAGTATTTCTGGCAGCAGACTTTTCAGTGGAAGCCTTACAGGCCAGGAGAGAGCAGTATGACATATTTAAAGTGCTGGGGAAAAAAAGTTAATCCTAAAACATTATATCTGGTGAACATGAAGGAGAATTAAGGACTTTCCCAGCTAAACAAAAGCTGAGGGATTTCATCAACACCTAAAAGAAATACTAAAGAGAGTTCTTCAATCTGAAAGAAAAGGACATTAATGAGCAATAAAAAATCATCTAAAGATACAAAACTCACTGGTAATGGTAAGTACAGAAAAAAAAACCACTAAATATTATAACACTGTAATTGTGATATGTAAACTACTTGAGTAGAAGGGCTAAAAGTTTAACCTATCAAAAATAATAACTACAAAACTTTTCAAGACATAGTATAATAAGATATAAATGGAAACAACAAAAGTGTTGACTTTTTGTTTTCTCTTTGCTTGTTTATGAGTTTGTTTATGCAATCAGTGATAAGTTGTTATCAGTTTAAAATGATGGCTTATATGATTTGCAAGCCTCATAGTAACCTCAAATTAAGAAACATAAAACAGATATACAAAGAATTTAAAAAAGCAATATGTTAAAACATATCACCAGATAAAAACACCTTCACTGAAAGGAAGACAAGAAGGAAAGGAAGAAGAAAGAGAATACCACAAAACAACTGGAAAACTAGTAACAAAATGGCAGGACTAAGTCCTTAATTACCAATAACAACTGCAAATGGAACAAATGCTCCAATCATAAAACATAGAGTGACTAAATGCATTAAAAAAAAAGACTCACTGCAATCATCTGTTACTTATAAGAAACACATTTCACCTATAAAGACATACATAGATTGAAAATAAAGGGATGGAAAAAGATATTCCATGCAAACAGGAAACAAAAAGGAGCAGAAGCAGCCATACTTATAGAAGACAAAATTTATGTACTAGTTTGTTCTCATGCTTCTAATAAAGACATATGTGAGACGGGGAAATTTATAAAGGAAAGGTTTAATAGACTCAGTTCCACATGGCTGGGAAGACCACACAATTATGGTGGAAGGAAAAGGAAAAGCAAAGGTATATCTTACATGGTGGCAGGCAAGAGAGAAGTGTAGAGGAATACCCATTTATAAAACCATCAGATCTCCTGAGACTTATTCATTACCATGAGAACAGTATGGGGGAAATTGCCCCTGTGATTCAGTTATCTCCACCTGGCCCCACCCTTGACACGTGGGGATTATTACAATTCAAAGTGAGATTTGGTTGGGGACATGGAGCCAAACCATATTATTGCATCCTTGGCCCCTCCAAAATCTCATGTACTCACATTTCAAAGGCAATTATGCCTTCCCAACAGTCTCCCAAAGTTTTAACTCATTTCAGTATGAACTCAAAAGTCCAAAGTCTCAACTGAAACAAGGTAAGTTCCTTCCACCTAGGAGCCCGTGACACCAAAGCAAGTTAGTTACTTCCTAGATACAATGAGGATGCTAGCATTAGGTAAATTATACCCATTTCAAATTGGAGAAATTGGACAAAATAAAGGAGCTACAGGCCCCATGCAAATCTGAAATCCAGCAGTATATTCAAATCTTAAAGCTCCGAAATGATCTCCTTTAACTCCATGTCTCACATCCATGTCACACTGATGTTAAGAGGTGGGTTCCCATGGTCTTGGGCAGCTCCACCTCTGTAGCTCTGCAGAGTACAGCCCCACTCCTGGCTGCTTTCACAGGCTGGTGTTGAGTGTCTGCAGCTTTTCCAGATGCATGGTGCAAGCTGTCGGTGGTTCTACCCTTCTGGAGTCTGAAGGATGGTGGTCCTCTTCTCACAGCTCCACTAGGCAGTGCCTGAGTGGGGATTCTGTGTGGAGCTCTGACCCCACATTTCACTTCCACACTGACCTAGAAGAGGTTCTCCATGAGAGCTCTGGCCCTGCAGCAAACCTCTGCCTAGACATGCAGGCATTTCCATACATCCTCTGAAATCTAGGCAGAGCTGCCCAAACCTCAATTCTTGACTTCTGTGCATCAGCAGGCCCAACACCACATGTAAGCCACCAAGGCTTGGGGCTTGTACTCTCTGAAGCAATGGCCTAAGCTGTACCATGGCCCCTTTCAGCCACAGCACGGATGCAGGGCACCAAGTCCCAAGACTGCACAAAGCAGCAAAGCACTGGGCCTAGTCCACAAAACCATTTTCTTTTTCCTAGGCCTCCCAGCTTGTGATAAGAGGGGCTGCTGTGAAGACCTCAGACACGCCCTAGTAACATTTTCCCCATTGTCTTGAAGATTAACATTTGGATCCTCACTACTTATGCAAATTTCTGCAGCTGGCTTGAATTTCTCCTCAGAAAATGGGTTTTTCTTTTATATTGAATAATCACGTTGCAAATTTTCTGAACTTTTCTGCTCTGCTTCCCTTTTAAGTTTCAATTCCAAACCATAAATTTGTGAATAGATAAAACTGAACGCTATTAAGAGCACCTTTGCTCCAGTTCCCAAGAAGTTGCTCATCTTCATCTGAGGCCACCTCAGCCTGGACTTCACGGTGCATGTCACTATCAGCATTTTGGTTAAAGCCATTCAACAAGTCTCTAGGAAGTTCGCAACTTTCCCACATCTTCCTGTCTTCTGAGTCCTTCAAGTCTCCGGGAAGTTCCAAACTTTCCGACACTTTTGTGTCTTCTTCTGAGCCTTTCAAACTGTTCCAACATCTATCTGTTACCCAGTTCCAAAGTTTTTTCCACATTTTTGGGTATCCTTATAGCAGCACTCCACTCTTCTGCAATACCAGTTTACTCTATCAGTCCATTCTCACACAGCTAATAAAGACATACCTGAGACTGGGTACTTTACAAAGGAAAGAGGTTTAATTGACTCACAGTTCCACATGGCTGGGGAAGTCTCACCATGATGTACAATCATGGCAGAAGGGGAAGCAAACATGTTCTTTCCACATGGTGGCAGGAGAGGGAAGTGCTGAGTGAAGCGGGGGAGAAAGTCCCTTAAGAAACCATCAGATCTCATGAGAACCCACTCACTATCATGAAAACAGCATGAGGGTAACCACCCCCATAATTCAATTACCTGCCACCAGGTCCCTCCCATGACATGTGGGGATTATGGGAACTACTATTCAAGGTGAGATCTGGGTGGGGACACAGCCAAACCATAGCAGAGGTGAACAAAATAATGCCTTTTGTAGCCACTTGCACACGTGTGTGTATATGAATACTTCAGAGGGTGAGAAATGTCACAAAGAATAATAAAACAAGCAGAGAAGATGGAATATTAGGAGTAAGTGGGGAATGCTGAAAAATAAATACAGTCATGGAAGCCCTCTTTAATAATGTGAGATTTTCACAGAGACCTAGATGAAGTAAGAGAATGAAACATTTCAACATCTGGAAGTAGAACCTGTTAGCAAAGGTCAGTAAGTACAGAAGCCCTGAAGCAGGAGTGTATTTGGCCTTTTGAGAAACAGCAAGGAGGCCATAAATGATGGGAAGAAGCGTAAGGAATGAGGTCTAAGAGGTAAGAAGAAGTTACATATTGCAGGATCACAGAGATTATTGAAGGGACTATGATTTTGCTTTTAGTGAGGTGAGAAGTAATTCAAGAGTTTTCAGCAGACGAGTGAAATGTATTATTTGCATTTTAAAAGGATAACTCTAGTGAAGTAGGAACTCAGGAAGTTGGAAGCTGTTACAACACATCCCTACAAGGGAAGAGAAGATAATTGCTAGGAGAAGGGACTGCTGTGGATAGCTACCATGTGGACAGATTCAGGATATATTTGGATAGTACAGTCAACAGGATTTGCTGAACGTGGATGTATTTGGACAATAGAGTAAACTGGATTTACTGATGTATGGATTGAGATATGAGAGGAAGGGAAGGGTCAAGGATGATTCTAAGGTTGTTTAACCTGAACAATGTGGTAAATACTAATGCTTTTTGACACAGGAATAATACACAGTGGTCGCAGAAGAATAGAGAATTCCAGGCAGGAATTTTACATAACTAGCAAAAGGAAACTTTTGAAAGATCTACATAAGCTAGGGTCTGTAAAACAGGATGTGTGCCAACCTAAGACTGACTGGACCCAGATTGGGTCCAATCTGGTGCTAAATTTGACCTAGGTTTCACCTAGGACCTCATTATACACTCTTTAACATACTAAATCACACACCCATCAGCACTATGACAGTTCCAGGAATATCCATATCTCCTGTAAAAGTGAGTGGCTCCATAGTGCTGAAAAATCTTCAACTTTTTTCCAGCATTTTTTTTTTTCTTTCATACAGAGTCTCATTCTGTAACCCAGGCTGGAGTGCAGTGGCACCATCTCCACTCACGTCAACCTCTACCTCCTGGGTTCAAGCAATTCTCCTGCCTCAGCCTCCCAAGTACCTGGGATTACAGGTGCCCACCAGCACACCTGGCTAATTTTTGTATTTGTAGTAGAGGCAGGGTTTCACCATGTTGGCCAGGCTAGATTCAAACTCCTGACCTCAGGTGATCCGCCCACCTCAGCCTCCCAAAGTGCTGGGATTACAGGCATGAGCCACCACACCTAGCCTTTTCCAGAAATCTTTATGAATATTTCACTACTAGATAAAGAAACCCATAAGGGTAGAAGTCTCAAATCTCATTGGATGTGAATCTCTCTCCAGGACACTCTCACTTCCCTTTCTTGTGTACTTTTTGCTTTGGAATAAATCTCTGTACTTTCACTGTTTTCCAACTCTTCCTTGAATTCCTTCTTGCAATTGTGTCAAGATCCTGGACACCAGCAGGAGTCAAGGTCCTATTGGCATTTGGAGACCTCCCCTAGCCTGTTAGTATCACCTTTATGGTCACCCAGCCAAGAGCCTTGTTGCCCCCATTTTAGGACCAGCAGCAGTTGTTAAGTCTCACTTTGACCTTAGTCAAAGTCTTCTCATTCCCTGAAGTTATTGCTAATTTCTTCCTCGTTCCTCAGAGCTGACTACAGCTTGAATCCCTTCGGTCATAGTGCCTCTGCTCTCTCTGGTTGGAGAGCAAACTGTGTTTGCCCTGATGAGTGACAAGTGGAGGCGGAAAGGTTTCAACTTACACCAAGTAGTTCTGAGATGCCACAGTCTTTCCTGACAGGAGGCTAATGAAGGTGGTAGGGTAAAGTCATACTGTGCAGTGCTTGGCTAGCCTCCTAGGAGCACTATAACTTTTCCCAAGAAGAGTCTTCCATTTTCCCAAGGAACCAGTTGTGGCAAGACACTGACCCCAGTTGGGAACTATTTTCTCTTTCCCAGCTTTCTTTAAACCTTGCTTTTGCAATTTTTCTCTTCTGTGCTTCTTCCTCACACATCACTCAAAAGCTCAGTAAACTTTTTGGACACAGCAAGATAGGTCTCTTATATATTGCCCTCTGGAATGCCAAATCCAGGCCTATGGTTCTTAAGAGGTCCTTTCGAGGTCCTTGTTTATTGGCCGTGCTGAATCATCTCTATTCCCAAGTTTTACTTGATAATAAGTGTTCAGATAGATATTGCATGCTCACCGCTTTCAAATTAGGCCTGCAACTCATCCTTCTTGACTTCAAAAGCCCTCCCATTTTCAAAGCCTCGGGGGCCGTGAACACCTGAGCAGTGCTAGGGCTCGGGGGAAACACCTGGATTTCAAGGCAGCCAGCAAAGAAAACAGGGACATTTGTCTCCCTGGAATGGCCATGGAGCTGGCAAACTGTAAGGGCCATACTCATGCACTCAGCATTTTGTAAAGGCCAGAACTGGTCCCTCTGGAACCATACTGTTATTTCCCCTCTTCTACTCTCTTTATGTCATATGAAGGGCAGGTCGAGGTATGAGTAACTCTCTTTTAGAAAATGTGGCGCAATGGCCAGAGAACAGGATCATAAATTTTAATATATCTTGCAATTAGACCTCTTTTGTAAATGCCAGGAGAAAAAGACTGAAATAGCATATGTACAGTCCTTCATGGCTTTTTATCAGAACCTTGTCCTTCATGGGAATTGCCACCTTTGTGGCACCTTTGCTCATACTCCTTTGGGGGAATCAAATGGGAACCAGATATCCTACATGGTTATCCTTTTGGGATATCCTTTTGGGAAATGAACCTCTCCAGAGCCTTTCTCCGCATTCTAACCCAGACCCAGCTCTGGTACTCTCAACACCTCCCTCTCAACCCAACTCCACCTTCGACTCCTCTGTCTTCTGCTAATTCCACCATCTCCAGCCCCCAGACTCCCACTAGCCTACCTCCTTACCAACCTATACGCCCTTCCATACCAAAGGAACAGAGTCCTGCCAGGGTCACCTACAGTGGCACTTCCTACCTTTGTGACCATTCTAAGTTATGCCCACTTAGGGAGGTGACCAACAGGGATGCTGGGACCATTTGGGTGCATGCACAATTTTCAATGTCTGATCTAGCACAATGTAGGCAAAGGTTGGACCAATTTTCAGAGGATTCAACTAAATTAATGGAGGAATCTCAGGCTCTCTCACTCTCATTTGAGTTAACTTGGAGAGATATTCATATTACCTTGTCCATGTGTCACACCCCTCAAGGAAAAGCAGCATATTAGGGTGAACACTCAGGCTTATGCTGATAACTTGTTGTATGGGGACTCAGCAGTACATTGTAGGGACCACATCTGTGCCTAACAATGACCCTAATTGGAACTACCAACAGGGCCAGACTGGTCTAAGAAAAAAAAATCATATGGTGACTTGTTTAGTGGAGAGAATTAAAAAAAAAAAAAGTACCACTAAACCTGTGAACTATGACCAAATAAAGGAAACAAGGAAAGGAAGAAAACCCAGCTTTGTTCTAGAGGTGCCTCGTGGCGGTCCTGAGAAAGTATACTAATATTTACCCAAGTACTGATGCTGGCCAAATTTTACTAGCAACATACTTTATTAGCCAGTCAGCACCTGATATCAGGAGAAAACTGCAGAAATTGGCTTTGGGATTCCTAACGCATATCAATCAAGTACCTGACGTGGCCTTCAGGGTATTCAATAATAGGGACAGGGCTGAAGAGGATGAAAGGACCTAGCGGTAACAGACAGTGGGACAGATAGCAGGCCCAAATGATAGCAGCTGCTGTAAGTGGTACCCTGCAACCTCAGGGTCACCCGGGGGGGCACTTCACCCATGGACCAAATGGGCCTAACAGAAAACCTGCCGGCAAGGATTGCTGTTTCAAGCATGGGAAACCAAGACATTGGAGCAAGAACTGTTCCAGCCAGGGGAGCCCTACCCAGACCCTGTCCTCACTGCAAGTAGGAAAATCATTGGAAAAGGGATTGCCCTAAGCTCCGAAGGGAGAGGAGAACAGCCAATGCCAAATGACCATAACTGAGGACTGACAGGGCTCAGGGTTCCTGGCAGCTCCCACAAAAGGCCTGGTCATCACAGTTGAGGAGCTCTGGGTGACTCTTTATGTGGCAAGTATAAATATTAATTTACTGGCCAGGCAGTGGCTCATGTCTATAATCCCAGCACTTTGAGAGGCTGAGGTGGGCAGATCAGTTGAGGTCAGGAGTTTGAGAACAACCTGGCCAACACAGTGAAACCCCATCTCTACTAAAAATACAAAAATTAGCTAGGCACGTGGTGCACACTTATAATCCCAGCTACTTGGGAGGCTGAGGCAGGAGAATCACTTGAACCCAGGAGGCAGAGGTTGCAGTGAACTGAGATCGTGTCACTGCATTCCAGCCTGGGTGACAAGGCAAGACTCCATCTATAAATAATAATAATATATTTCTTAATTGACATGGGGGCCAGTTGCTCTGTCCTAAATGGCCACTGTAGGCTCCTATCCTCCAGAAGCTCCACTGTGTACTTTACCCTTGAACTGCAGGATAGAAAACTGTATGGTAACTCATGAGTTTCTAGTTATGTGAGAATGTTCTACTCCTATACTGAGATGGGACTTCCTAGCCATCCTTGAAGCCACTTTACATTTATCAGGCCCTGAGGAGCCATTCTTACTGGCAATGCCTGGTTTTTCTTAGCCAGCCTAAAAAAAAAAAAAAAAAAGATTTCTCGCAAAATAAGATCTCAAGTAGACCCACAAGTATGTATCTACTTAAATGGTCAGGGAAATAACAAAAGGCTTTATCTTCTAGCTGAACAAGGACAAATATGCACAGTAGAACCCCATGGCAAAGCAACGCATGCTCAGTCAGTGATCATCTCATTAAAAGACAAAAATAATTTCCCATACAAGTGTCAATATCCCCTCAAACCAGAAGCCAGGCAAGGACTCCAATCTCTAATTGAGAAGTTTATAAAACATGGCCTCGTGGTTCTACGTCAGTCTCCTTGTAATACTCCTGTCTTCTCTGTTCAAAAATTAAATGAAGAATATCATCTAGTTCAAGACTTATTAGCCATTAATGAGGCTGTAATTCCCTCACATCCTATGGTGCTAACCCTTATACCATACCTATCCAAATACTGAGAGACACCAATTGGTTTACTGTATTAGATCTTAAGAATGTTTTCTTTTGTATTCCTTTGCACCCTGACTCTCAGTATTTGCTTTTGAGTGGACTAATCCTGAAACTAGTATTACCCAGCAGTACACCTGGATGGTACTGCCTCAGAGCTTCAGGAATAGGCCTTACTAGTTTGAAAATGACTTGGCATGAGTATTAAGGAAACTGGAGCTAGAAAATGGAGCCATATTCCAATATGGGGATGACATCCTTGTATGCAGTCCCACTAAAGAGGACTCAAATAAGAATCCCATTCACGTCCTAAATTTCCTGGGAGAAAGAGGGTATCGGGTTTCTCCATCCAAGGCCCAGATTTCCAAACTGGAAGTAAAATATCTAGGGTACATCCCAAGCCTAGGAAACCAGATCTTGTCTGTTGAGTGAAAGGAGGTTGTCTTAAAGGGGTGACCTCCACAAATGAAGAAGCAACTCAGAACTTTTCTAGGTATGGCAGGATTATGCAGGATTTGGAACCCCCAGTATATGAGGCCCTAACAAGACCAGACCATGAAACACTCAATGGTCAGGGAAATAACAAGAAGCTTTATCTTCTAGCTGAAGAAAGAAGGGTTTGCACAGAAATAAACCACACCTGATGTTCTTATATTAATAATTCAGGATTAATTGAACTGCAAATTTGAAAGATTTACCAACAGGCTACCTGGCTACATCATTTCAATAACCCCACCACTCAAACCATCTGAGACTCTGTCAAAGGATACCTACCAAGTGCAATCTGGTTCCTACATTTCCTGGGACCTTTAATAGCTACCTTATTACTACTAATCTATGGTCCTTTCTTGTTTAGCCTCTTTGTAAAGTTCGCGTCCTCTAGGTTGCAACAGTTCCATGTCGAAATATTGGTCATGCAAGGATTCCAACCAATCCTGCCTCAGATTCAGACTCTCCTGATGACTCACCCCTGGAATCCTTAGACCAGGCAGCTGGAGACTCCCATTCCCTTTCCAGGCAGGGCCAACACCCCTAATCAGCAGGAAGTAGATATAGAAGACTAACCTCCTCCCTCATCAACACTTAAGAATAAGGAATGGTGTTTTACTCCATTCTCATACTGCTACAAAGATACTACTGGAGACTGGGTAATTTATAAAGAAAGGACGTTTAACTGACTCACAGTTCTGCATGACTGGTGAGGCCTCAGGAAATTTACAATCATGGCAGAAGGTAAAGGCGAAGCAAGGCATGTCTTACATGGTGGTAGGCAAGAGAGACAGAGGCAGGGAACTGCGAAGTACTTGTAAAACCATCAGATCTCATGAGAACTCCCCTCACTATCACAAGAACAGCATGGGAGAAACTGCCCCCATGATCCACCAGGTCTCTCCTTGAACACACGGAGATTATAATTTGAGATGAGACTTGGGTGGGGACACAGTGCCAAACCATATCAGATGGAAATCTCTGTGAGGGGAAAATGAGACAAGAATAATACAAGGTGGCTGCAGAACAACAGAATAATCCAAGCAGGAGTTTCACATGACTAGCGAAAGGAAGCTGTCAAAGTAGCTGCATATGCTAGGCGTTAAGACCCTGAAAAACCATAGTGTTGGCCAAGCTGGGTAAGACTGACTGGACTCAACATAGTGCTAGATTTGATCTAGGTTTCACCTAGGACCTCATTATACACTCATTAACATACTAAATCACACACCCACCAGGGCCATGACACTTCCAGGAACACCCATATCTGGTGTAAAAATGTGTGGCACCATAGTGCTGAGAAATCTTCACTTTTTTGCAGGAATTTTCATGAATATTCCACCCATTGGTTAGAGAAACCCACAGGCCAGTTGCAGTGGCTCATGCCAGTAATCCCAGCACTTTGGGAGGCTGCAGCAGACAGATCACTTGAGATCAGGAGTTTAAGACCAGCGTGGGCAACATGGTGAAACCTTGCCTCTAATTGTTTTAAAAAAAGAAGAAAAGAAAGCAAATAACAAAAAAAGAAACCCATAAAGGTAGAGGCCCTAAACCCTGTCGGGTGTGACTTTCTTGAATACAATGCACCCCCTTTTCTTGAGTGTGTACATTTCGCTTTCAGTAAATCTCCATTCTTTCACTATTTTCCAACTTGTTCTTGAATTCCTTCTTGCGACAGTGTCAAGAGCCTGAACACCAGCCAGGGTCAAGGTCCCACCAGCATTTGGGATGTCCCCTAGCCTGAGAGGAAAATTCAAAATTTAGTTTCGTATTTGTTAAATTTGACAGGTCTTTTAGACAGCTAAAGGAAAATGACAGCAATGAGATTTTTTTAGTCTAAAGCTCAGAGGAGGGGTCAAGGCTGGTAATATAAATTCTGGAGTTATTAGCATAAAAATGGTGTTTAATACCACTGTACTAGATAAAATCATCTAGAAAATGAATATAGAGCAAAGATAAGCTACAGAGTGAAATCAGTTTCCCTGGAAGCAGAGCTTGAGACAAGGACTAGAGGCACTTGATTTACTGAGAAGTCTCTCCTCAAGAAAAACTTGTAAGGCCATGAGGGAAACAAAATGAAAAAGTTAAGAAAATGTGGCACATATACACCATGGAATACTATGCAGCCATAAAAAAGGATGAGTTTGCATCCTTTGTAGGGACATGGATGCAGCTGGAAACCATCATTCTTAGCAAACTATCACAAGAAGAGAAAACCAAACACCGCATGTTCTCACTCATAGGTGAGAACTGAACAATGACATCACTTGGACTCGGGAAGGGGAACATCACACACTGGGGCCTATCATGGGGAGGGGGGAGGGGGTAGGGATTGCATTGGGGAGTTATACATGATATAAATGATGAATTGATGGGTGCTGACGAGTTGATGGGTGCAGCACACCAACATGGCACAAATATACATATGTAACAAACCTGCACGTTATGCACATGTACCCTAGAACTTAAAGTATAATAAAAAAATGAAAAAAAAAAAACAAAACTACGAGTTATCATCTCTCCTCAATTGAAATGGCTTATATCCAAAAGACAGAACAATAAATGCTGGAGAGATTATGGAGTAAAGGGAATCCTCATACACTGTCGTTGGGAATGTAAATTATTACAACCACTATGGAGAACAGTTTGGAGGTTTCTCAAAAAATAAAAAATAAACTACTGTATGATCCAGCAATCCGAGTCCTGGATATATACCCAAAAGAAAGGAAATCAGTATATTGATGAGATATCTACATTTCCATGTTTGTCGCAGCACTATTCCCCATAGCCAAGTGTTGGAGGCAAATAAATAAATGAGATTCTGTCATTTACAACAACATGGAAAGAAGTGGAGATCACTATGTTAAGTAAA
Source organism: Rhinopithecus bieti (assembly GCF_001698545.2). NCBI lineage: Eukaryota > Metazoa > Chordata > Mammalia > Primates > Cercopithecidae > Rhinopithecus > Rhinopithecus bieti. Next base: position 821,392 of record NW_016809248.1, read on the forward strand.
ATAAGCCAGGCACAGAAAGACAAACATCACATGTTCTCATTTATTTGTGAGATCTAAAAATCAAATCAATTGAACTGATGTAAATAGAGTAGAAGGATGGTTACCAGAGACTGGTAAAGGTAATGGGGCGTTGGGAGGGTAGTCAGGATAATTAATAAGTATAAAACAATAGAAAGAATGAATAGAACCTAATATTTGATAGCACAACAGGGTGACTATAGTCAATAATAAGTTAATTGTACATTTAAAAGTGACTAAAAAATGTGATTGGATTATTTATAACAGAAAAGATAAATGCTTGAGGGGATGAATACCCCATTCTCTATGATGTGCTTATTTCACAATGCATGCTTGTATCAAAATATCTCATGTACATTACAAATATATACACCCACCATGTACCCACAAAAAATAAAAATTAAAATTAAAA
>NW_016809248.1:822135-855398 GCF_001698545.2 Rhinopithecus bieti
CAAAAAAAATAAAAAAATAAAATAAAATAAAATAAAAAAAAAAAAGGGGGAAATCTGAGTAACAATATGGTCTCAGATAAAATATAGCCTTCTCCTAATCCTTGGTTGGGGCATAGGTGGCTTAGAGCCTCTGAGAGCTAAGTTGACCCACCCTGAAGCAAGGAAGCTGGGCATTCATACTCTTGAATCAGTCATCGGCTGCAGTGGGGAGGAGTGGGGAATACACTTCCAGTCATTTCCTGGGAGGCGGCTCCTACTAGACAAGAACAATTCTCCAAAGGTCACAGGGATAAGCCTATAACTAGGGTACTTGTGGCAACTGGGAGATGAGGTAAACCATCTGATTCAAGAGATCTGGTTAGAGCATCAATGTTGGACAAAGTCAAAAATTTGTAATTCTGCATGATGAGGAAGAATCAGCAAAGGTAAAGGCAGTAAGAGGAAGAGGGAGTAATGCCCCAGAAACCATGTGGAAAAAGTATTTCAAGGAAAAGATGCAAATAAAACATCAATCTAGGAATAAATTTAATTAAAATGTGAAAGTCTTTTACATTGCACACTATAAAACATTATTGAATGACATTAATGAAGATGTAAATAAATGAATGAACCTACCATGCTCATAGTTCAGAAACTTAATTTTGTAAAGATTTCAGTTTTCCTCAAATTGATCTATGAATTCAACGCAATCTCAATCAAAATCCCAGCAGGAGTGTGTGTGTAAATTGACAAACTTATTCTAAAATATATGGAACCACAAAGGGTTAAAAATAATAAAGAACATTTTGAAGGATTTACACAACCAGATAACATGATGTATTCTAAACTGTAGTAATTAAGACTGTGTGGTATTGACCCAGGGATAGCAAACTGACCAACAAACAAAATATAGAATACAGAAACAGACCCACCCATACAGGGTATATGATTTATGATAATGGCAACATTGCAATGCTCTTGTAAAAGCATGGTGTTTTCAATAAATGATGCTGGGCCAATTGGATATGCAAATGGGAAAAAATTAATCATGACTCCTACCATACACAAAAATTATTTCTAGATGGATTGCACATCTAAATGTGAAAGGTAAAAGTATAAATCTTTTCAAAGAAAGGAGAATATTTATGCTTTTTGGGTGGACCAAATAGCTCAATAGGATTCAAATAGTTCTTAACATGAAAAAAAAAATTGGTAAGTTGGACTCTGTTAAAATTAAGAACTTCTGTTTACCAAGTGATATCATTAAGACAACAAAAAGCAAGCCACAGAGTAAGAGAAGTTTTCACTGCATATATCTAACAAAAAAAGAAAGTTTCAAGAGTATATAAAGAATTCCTGCAAGTCAGTAATGAAATGACAGGCAATTCAATAGATATGACAAAAGATTCAAAAAGACCCCTCACAAAACAAGACATCCAAACGGCCAATTGACATATAATAAGGAGTTTAACTTCATTATTCCTCAGGAAAATGCAACTGAAAACCACAAGGCAATACCATTATATACCTACCAAAATACATGCACAAGGATATTCACATCAGAACTATCCTTAATAGCTAAAAATTGGAAATAGCCCATCAACAGTACAATGGATAGACTGCAGTGTATGTGTGCAATGGAATTCTATACAGTTATGAGAATGAATGAACTACAACTATGCATAAAAACCTCATGAATATCACAAACATATTGTTGAACAAAAGCACAAACACAAATGGGAATAAACTGAGTTATATTTATATAAAACTCAAAAACAGGGCTGGGCATGGTGGCTCACACCTGTAGTCCCAGCACTTTGGGAGGCCAAGGCAGTGGATCACTTGAAATCCAGGAGTTCGAGACCAGCCTGGGCAACATGTCAAAATCCCATCCCTAAAAAGAAAATACAAAAATTAGCCAGGTGTGGTGGCATATGCCTGTAGTACACACCATTCTGGAGGCTGAGGCGGGAGAATCATTTGAGTTTGGGAAATCGAGGCTGCAGTGAGCTGTGATTGCACCACAGCATTCCAGCCCAGGCAACAGAGCAAGACCGACTCATAACTAAATTAATTAATTAAATAACACTCAAAAGCAGGCCAAACCAATCAGTAATGTTAAAAGTCAAGATAGTATTTACTCTTGGATTGGGGTAGTGACTGCAAGGGGACATGAAAGAACTTCTGGAGTTGGAAATAATTATGTTTCTTGACCTGTAGTCTGATCACAGGGACGTGGTCACTTGGTAGAATTTCATCAGCGAAGGCACATTTCCAAAGCTTGGAGGAGAGGCTGACCCGATGTCATTCCCTTTTGCTGACGCAAAGCCTAGTGCAGTTGTGGGAGAAGTATCTGCAGAAGCAGTGCTCCCACCAGGGTCTGGGGCTGACCCGTATGACTTCCCGTCCGAGCTGAGCCCACACGAGCCGCAACCATGTCTGGGAACAAGATGGTTTTTTATCCAACTATGAGTAAGAAAAAAAAGAAGAAGAAGCCTTTTATGTTAGATGAGGAAGGGAATACCCAAACAGAGGAAATTCAGCCTTCAGAAACAAAAGAAGTGGAGCCAGAGGCAACCAAGGACAAGGATCTGGAAGCTGATGAAGAGGACAGCAGGAAAAAAGATGTTTCTGATGATCTAGATGACTTGAACTTCTTTAATCAAAAGAAAAAGAAGAAAAAAACTTTGATATTGATGAAGATGAAGAATGTGTAAAGGATCTTAAGATTGAAAATAATGCTCAAGAACCAGCTGAAGCAGAGGATGACCTTGACATTATGTTTGGCAATAAAAAGAAGAAAAAGAATGTCAAGTTCCCAGATGAGGATGAAATACTAGAGAAAGATGAAGCTCTAGAAGATGAAGACAGCAAAAAGATGATGGTATCTCATTCAGTAATCAGATAGGCCCTGCTTAGGCAGGCTCAGAAAGAGACTACATATATGAGGAGCTGCTGAATCGAGTGTTCAACATCACGAGGGAAAAGAATCAAGACATGGTTGCTGGGGAGAAAAGGAAATTTGTCGTGAAACCTCCATAGGTTGTCCGAGTCGGAACCAAGAAAACTTCTTTTGTGAACTTTACAGATATCTGTGAACTATTACATCGTCAGCCCAAACATCTCCTTGCAATTTTGTTGGCTGAATTGGGTACAAGTGGTTCCATAGATGGTAATAACCAACTTGTAATCAAAGGAAGATTCCAACAGAAACAGACAGAAAATGTCTTGAGAAGATATATCAAGGAATGTGTCACTTGTCACACATGCTGATCACAAAATGCCATAGAAGGACACCCGATACTATTTCCCACAGTGTGAAATTTGTCATTTTAAATGTTCTGTTGCCAGTATCAAAACCAGCTTCTAGGCTGTTGCGGGTAGTGAGCACAGTTCCATGTCAAAGCTAACTAATTTGCTAATCACTGATTTTGCAAAGCATGTTGTGGAGTTGTACCTGGACAGGTTTGCCATCAGAGTGGATACACTTAATCTTGTTGTATTAAAAACAAGATAAGCCTGGGTGTGGTGGCTCACACCTGTAATCTCAGCACTTTGGGAGGCAGGCAGATGACATGAGGTCAGGAGTTCGAGACCAGTCTGGCCAGTATGGTGAAACCCCATTTCTACTAAAAATACAAAAAATTAGTTGAACATGCTGGCACACACCTGTAATCCCAGCTACTCGGGAGGCTGAGGCAGGAGAACTGCTTGAACCTGGGAGGCAGAGGTTGCAGTGAGCCGGGACCGCGCCATTGCACTCCGGTCTGGGCAACAAGAACAAAACTCCATCTCAAAAAAAAAAAAAAACACACACACACACAAGATAAAAAAGCTGACAGGTTCTTTGGTGAGTGGTTGCTTGGTCTGAAATTCTTGCAAGACGCTGATGCACACGCTGTTGACACATTCATTGCCTCCTTTAACAACTGTCAGAGAAACATGATATGAGGTAAGGAGGTGCTTTTGAAAAATCGTTCATAGACTTCTGTAAAATGCAAGATAAATTAAAGTTATTATAACAGTGATTCTTTCAAAAAAATTCCATCAAGCTGAATACCTACCCCAAGTACACTTTTTCTTCATGCCTGTTGTGTTCAATCAAAGTTTACATTTAAAAATTGCTGAGAAGTTTTAAAAGGAGAGTAATGAGAAATAAGTATTAAATTTGTCAATATGGAAGTAATTGTTGGCCTTGGGAGAGGAGTTTCAGTGGAACAGTGGTAAGGAAAAGCTTTACTGGAATGAATTCAAGAGAGAGTAATAGGAGAGAATGTGAAGATAGCAACTATTAAAAATTCAGTTTTGCTTTAAAAAAGAGCAAAGAAATAGGATGTTAGCTGGAAAGGAATGTGAATTCAAAGGAGAGTTTTAACATAGAAGTTGTTAAGGCAAAATTGTATGCTAATAGAAAAGGCTAGCTAAATCATTTGTGGGGCTCACAAAAAGAAAATGCAGGACTCCTTGTTCGAAGAACAGAAAGTTTTTTCCTTTCTTCTATGGTCTTTTTCGCCCTAAATGTCACGGCATTTTTTATTTTTTTATTACTTCATGTTTCTGTATTTGTTTTCCATTGCTGCTGTAAAAACTTACTGCAAACTTAGTGCTTAAAACATCAAACCAAATTTTTCTTCCAGTTTTGTAGAAGTTCAACACAGGTCTCACTAGGCTAAGACAAGGTTTGGCAGGACTACATGTGATTTTTGGAGGCTTGAGGAGGGAATCCACTTCCTTGCCTTTTTCTAGCTTCTGGAAGCTGCCTACAATCCTTGTGTTATGGTCCTCTCCCTTCATCTTCAAAGCTAGAAATGGTGGCGTGAGTCCTTTTCACATTGCATCTCTCTGACCCTCTCTTTTGCCCATTCTTCTGCTTTTAATGACTCCTGTAATTTGATCAAGCCTCCAGGATAATTTAGAATAACCTCCCTATCTCAAGGTTCTCAGTCTTAATCACATCTGCAAAGTCTCTTTTGCCATGTAAATGACATATTCACAGATTCCAAGGATTAAAGCACGAATGTCTTTGAAAGCCTGAGGTCTGACTTGGTCAACAGAATAATGGTTCCCCAAAGATGTCCATGATCTAAATCCTTGGAGAGGGAGATGGGACTGCAGAAGGATAGTCAAAGAGATGCAACACTGATGGCTGTGAAGTAGCAATAAGGGGGCCATGAGCCACCTCAATTTTGTTGACACCTTGATTTTCATCCCATGAGACCTGTGCTGAACTTCTGACTTACAGAAGTTTAAGATAAGAAAATTTTGTTTAGGTCACCAAATTTGTGATAATTTGCTATACCAGCAATAGAAAACTACTACGGTCACACTCCTTTGGGTACACTGTCTGCTCCCTGACTTGGCACACACATTGTACATGCCACTCTAACCCTTTAGGAGCCTATACTGAGGCCCACTCTGGAGTTAGAGGGCAGCAGAAGTTGCTGGGCAGGAGAATAGGAAGCCAAGAACCTATCCTGGGGAGGCAGCAAGAGACAGAATCATGCTCTGTATTAGTGAGTTCAGGCTATTGTAACAAAATACCATAGATTGAGTGGGTTAAACAACGGATATTTATTTCTCACATTTATTCTTGTCATCCATAAAGATGGCCATGATCTAAACCCCTGGAGAGGGAGATGGGAGGCTAAGAAATTCAAGATCAAGGTGCGAACCAGTTCGATGCCTGGCGAGGGCCCTTTTCCTGGCTTGCAGATAGCTGCCTTCTTTCATGTCTTCACATGGCAGAGAGAGAAAAATCTGGTCTTTCTTCCTGTCTTTATAAAGACACTAATCTCATCATGGGGACCTCACTCTCATGATCTTATCTAAATCTAATTATTTCCCAAAGGCCCCACCTCCAAATAGCATCACAATGGAGATTAGGCTTTCAATATATAAATTTGGAGTCGGGGGGACACACCAGTCCATAGCATGCTTCATTGTCTCATTATACTTTACTTACAAAACACAGTTCTAAATATAAAATTATTAAGTGTGCAACTACAGTGGTTGAATGCCAGTTAAGTTGATCCTGCTAATAGGAATGATCCAGCAGACTGGGAAAACCAAAAGTAAAAAACAGAGAGACAGAACAATTCAGAAGTAAAGATAAAGAGTTTGCATAGATGAGAAAGGATGGGATTCGTTTTCTTTTTCTGAGACAGAGTCTTGCTCTTTCACCCAGGTGGGAGTGCAGTGGCACGATCTTGGCTCACTGCAACCTCCACCTCCTGGGTTCAAGTGATTCTCCTGCCTCAGTCTCCCGAATAGCTGGGACTTCAAGCATGTGCCACCATGCCTGGCTAATTTTTTTTGTATTTTTAGTAGGGACGGGGTTTCACCATGTTAGCCAGGATGGTCTCAATCTCCTGACCTTGTGATCCGCCCGCCTTGGCCTCCCAAAGTGCTGGAATTACAGGTGTGAGCCACCACACCTGGCCCAAGTATAGGATTCTATGCAGAAGTAGAAGAGTTGACCTTAAATAGGAGCATTAGTGGTTTATTTCGTGTAATAGGAGAGGAAGCAGAGTGTATCTGTACACGTGCTGGTAAATTGTTTGATGTGGTTATGAGAGCAGGTGACAGTCCTCTTCTTATTGCTTCTGTTTACTCATTGGTATTAGAACTTTATTATCTAAAAAGGAAAGGAACAGGAAAATGAGAGAAAGGAGAGAAAATATGTAGGTAGGTTTGAATAGAGAAAAAGTATGTAACATTCATCTAGGAATGTTTATGAAGTGGGTAAATATAGTAAGATTTCTAGAACCCTCATGAGGGTTGGTCAGTTTGAAATGAGACCAGTCAGTCTTTAGCCTCATCTCCGCTGGGAACAGATGCAGAGTAGCCAACAAGTTAGATGTAAGTGTGATGGAATTGTGCCAAGTGAGAACAGTGAAGGAAAAAAGGGCAAGAGTGTTGAAGGTATATGCAAAAGAATTATTATAGTGATGAAACATGGAATCTAAATCATGCAAGGAGCGGAAGTGAGGACATAAAGGAGTAAATAGAGTAAAGATACTAGGGTAATGGATTGGAGATCCTAGTGGTCTCAAAGAATTGCTGAGGTTGGGGTATCAGAGACTGAGCTGGAAAGATAATTACAGTGAAATGATCAAATGGAGGCTGGACAGTTAGGAATTCTAGAGTTCTGGCTGTGCCCTGTGAATTCATTCACTTCTGGGGAAGTTTGGTGCCATCTGATGGCAGTTTTCAATATTGACCTAAATATTGGGTTGTATTTCAGCCTCTGACTTGCTTGGACTTTCAGAAAGCAGAAGTTATCCAGGAATTTCCCAGTTACCTTGGTACCCATTTCAGCAGCCCCATTTAGGATTTGGATTAGGATTTGGGGGAACAAACCCTCTGCCTCCCAGTTTTTCAAAGGGTTATCTGCTGTTTGTTCACCTGGCCTTACTTTCTTCTCTGTATCCCCTACCCCACAGAAGATAGCTCACATATATTTGAGAATGGGTATTGAGTAAAAAACCAGAGCCAACAGTCAATTAGATAATATCCAGATTCAAGTTACTGAAGTGTTTCTTAACCCAAGGCAGTATTGTATTTTAAGTCACAAGCCTAATAAAAATGGTACAGAAGAGTTCTGAGAACTGAATACCGGAGCCCATCAATGTTTACAGGTTCAGGAGATGAGGAGAAACTAGCAAAGGAAAAAGACATAGAGACCAGTAAGGTGGGAGAAAAACTAAGGAAATGGGATATCCTGAAAACCAAATGAAGAAAGTGACTCTAGAAGAAGGAAGTGATCAGCTATGTCAAATTATGCTGCTAGGTCTAGTAAGATGAAGAATAAGAACTAACCATCAGTTTTAGCAAGATAAAAACTAATTTTGACAGGGTTGTGAAGCAAAAGCCTCAATGGGGAGGGTTAAGAGAGAATGGGAGGATGAGAAGCGGAGGCATTAAATCCGTACAGTATAAGTCTTTTAAGTTTTGCTGTGGAGAGTAATGAAATGGGATGATAGCTAGCAGAGGAAATGGAGTTGAGTTTTTTTAAAGATGAGAGTGATAATATCACATTTATATACTGATGGAAATGACCAAGTAGAAAGGCAAATGTTGATGTAAAAGAGGAAAACAAGAATTACTAAAGTAATACCTTTGAGTAGGCAAGAAGGAATGGATTCTGTAAGACACAGAAGTGGAGGATTTGGTCTTATGTCAGAAAAATGGACTGTTATCTACAAATAACAGCAGGTAAGCAAAGTATAAAGGTGTAGATACTAGTAGGTAGAAAGAGGTGGTAATGAGAGTTTGTGAATGTTCTATTCTGATTGCTTCAATTTTTCTCTTTTCTTTAGAATCTCCTAAGTTATACAACTTGAGGAAGCGAGCCACTGGTACATGTTAATTTACATTTTTTAAATCAAGAATCTGTTTTCTTCCTAGCATTTATCACTACTGTAAAAAACATGCCTACTTCTCCTTGTTGTTACATGTAAATCCTATTGGAATGGTAACTCTTCAGCAAGAATACTGTGTTTTTTCGCTGCTATGTCCCCATTAGATTAAGATGTGGGACATAGGTACCTTACCTTATAAGGTAAGAAAATGCCACTCTAATATTAAAATAAATTAGATGTTACATAGAAACACTGTAGAAATCTTTACTAATAGAAACAATACTCAGTAAAATCTATGTAAATGTGTAATTGATAGAAATTGCACTGCCTTTAAAGTTGTATCAAGAAGTTTAACATATCTATCATGTCTCATTGGGAAACTACCAATTTAAATGAATACATGAAAAATATAGTATGGGAATTTTTATCATGATAAGTCATTCAAAATGGAAGGTTGTGATAATAGCTTTTATGGAGTTGGTTAAAAGCGAGGCTGGCTGGGACACTCAGCATTTGACATATTACTTGGCATATCAGTGGAGCAAAACAACTATTTTCGTTCCAAATAATTTGATGACAATATTTTTATCAAAAAGAAATGTTAACCAGTTTCTAGAAAAACTTCTGATTAATCAGACAGAACTATTCCAAGGATGTAAAAGGCAATTGATTAGACTACTCACTTTTTGGGATCAGCTCTTTTTTGCACTTAATTTATGTCACCAAATTTAATTTCATGAGTGGATATAACCACCATCCTTGTGCAGATGATCAACAGAAGTTACAGTAGCAGACATTCTGCCCACTGAAATTTATGATTGGCATTGGAATTTACAAACTAGTTTCTGTTGACTTTGGCTAACAGATATCAGTGCTCTAAAATCATATGCTTCTAGGTACATTTACAAAATCAGGTTTCTAAATCTATAAAACTAAATATGTCAGATAACTCCAAGTAGAGGTTTATTTGTGAATTGTGTCTCCTGGAGCTGTTTACCGTAACATCCCAACTAGAAGACAAACTAACCCCTGGAGGTCCAACTGTGACATAACAGTTACTTTACAAAATGACCACGTTTGACTTCTGATAGCCTAGGAATTTAGTATCTATTAATGAGCTAGAACTGAAAGGCAGTTATCAGTGCTTTAAGGAGCATACATCCCCAATTCCTAGCACAGTGCTTAAGAAGGAAAGCAAAAAGACTTAGTAGTTTACTAAATTTGTAGGGAAACAAATAAGGTATGTTATCAGCAAATAAAATTATGAATACTATTTAATATACAGTATTTATATCTGCATATAAAAATATATATGATTTATACATGTATGTAAAATATATACTATTTATAATTTACATATAAATGAAATAGTATTCATTATACTATGTATACTGTATAAATTAAATAATATATATTACTTACATATATAAATTAAATAGTATTCATAACATATGTATAAACCTGATCTGACATTAGAGAACTGGGAACACTACTGAGTGAATCTGGGAAAGTCCTATACTAATAGGAAACTAGCCTTTTTTTTTTTTTTCAATGGTAACACAGCTGAAGGACCCACTTAAATGTTACTCATATCCCACATTGGTATTTGCATCAGTCAGGATATGTTGGATTATACTGCAGTAATCAAGAACTCCAAATGTTGGNGCAAAGGAAAAGACATAGAGACCAGTAAGGTGGGAGAAAACTAAGGAAATGGGATATCCTGAAAACCAAATGAAGAAAGTGACTCTAGAAGAAGGAAGTGATCAGCTATGTCAAATTATGCTGCTAGGTCTAGTAAGATGAAGAATAAGAACTAACCATCAGTTTTAGCAAGATAAAACTAATTTTGACAGGGTTGTGAAGCAAAAGCCTCAATGGGGAGGGTTAAGAGAGAATGGGAGGATGAGAAGCGGAGGCATTAAATCCGTACAGTATAAGTCTTTTAAGTTTTGCTGTGGAGAGTAATGAAATGGGATGATAGCTAGCAGAGGAAATGGAGTTGAGTTTTTTTAAAGATGAGAGTGATAATATCACATTTATATACTGATGGAAATGACCAAGTAGAAAGGCAAATGTTGATGTAAAAGAGGAAAACAAGAATTACTAAAGTAATACCTTTGAGTAGGCAAGAAGGAATGGATTCTGTAAGACACAGAAGTGGAGGATTTGGTCTTATGTCAGAAAATGGACTGTTATCTACAAATAACAGCAGGTAAGCAAAGTATAAAGGTGTAGATACTAGTAGGTAGAAAGAGGTGGTAATGAGAGTTTGTGAATGTTCTATTCTGATTGCTTCAATTTTCTCTTTTCTTTAGAATCTCCTAAGTTATACAACTTGAGGAAGCGAGCCACTGGTACATGTTAATTTACATTTTTTAAATCAAGAATCTGTTTTCTTCCTAGCATTTATCACTACTGTAAAAAACATGCCTACTTCTCCTTGTTGTTACATGTAAATCCTATTGGAATGGTAACTCTTCAGCAAGAATACTGTGTTTTTTCGCTGCTATGTCCCCATTAGATTAAGATGTGGGACATAGGTACCTTACCTTATAAGGTAAGAAAATGCCACTCGAATATTAAAATAAATTAGATGTTACATAGAAACACTGTAGAAATCTTTACTAATAGAAACAATACTCAGTAAAATCTATGTAAATGTGTAATTGATAGAAATTGCACTGCCTTTAAAGTTGTATCAAGAAGTTTAACATATCTATCATGTCTCATTGGGAAACTACCAATTTAAATGAATACATGAAAATATAGTATGGGAATTTTATCATGATAAGTCATTCAAAATGGAAGGTTGTGATAATAGCTTTTATGGAGTTGGTTAAAAGCGAGGTTGGCTGGGACACTCAGCATTTGACATATTACTTGGCATATCAGTGGAGCAAAACAACTATTTTCGTTCCAAATAATTTGATGACAATATTTTATCAAAAGAAATGTTAACCAGTTTCTAGAAAACTTCTGATTAATCAGACAGAACTATTCCAAGGATGTAAAAGGCAATTGATTAGACTACTCACTTTTGGGATCAGCTCTTTTTTGCACTTAATTTATGTCACCAAATTTAATTTCATGAGTGGATATAACCACCATCCTTGTGCAGATGATCAATAGAAGTTACAGTAGCAGACATTCTGTCCACTGAAATTTATGATTGGCATTGGAATTTACAAACTAGTTTCTGTTGACTTTGGCTAACAGATATCAGTGCTCTAAAATCATATGCTTCTAGGTACATTTACAAAATCAGGTTTCTAAATCTATAAAACTAAATATGTCAGATAACTCCAAGTAGAGGTTTATTTGTGAATTGTGTCTCCTGGAGCTGTTTACCGTAACATCCCAACTAGAAGACAAACTAACCCCTGGAGGTCCAACTGTGACATAACAGTTACTTTACAAAATGACCACGTTTGACTTCTGATAGCCTAGGAATTTAGTATCTATTAATGAGCTAGAACTGAAAGGCAGTTATCAGTGCTTTAAGGAGCATACATCCCCAATTCCTAGCACAGTGCTTAAGAAGGAAAGCAAAAGACTTAGTAGTTTACTAAATTTGTAGGGAAACAAATAAGGTATGTTATCAGCAAATAAAATTATGAATACTATTTAATATACAGTATTTATATCTGCATATAAAATATATATGATTTATACATGTATGTAAAATATATACTATTTATAATTTACATATAAATGAAATAGTATTCATTATACTATGTATACTGTATAAATTAAATAATATATATTACTTACATATATAAATTAAATAGTATTCATAACATATGTATAAACCTGATCTGACATTAGAGAACTGGGAACACTACTGAGTGAATCCGGGAAAGTCCTATACTAATAGGAAACTAGCCTTTTTTTTTTTTTCAATGGTAACACAGCTGAAGAACCCACTTAAATGTTACTCATATCCCACATTGGTATTTGCATCAGTCAGGATATGTTGGATTATACTGCAGTAATCAAGAACTCCAAATGTTGGTAGCTTTAGATAATAAAGTTTATTTCTTACTCAGGATACAGTCAGGTGAGGATCCTGCTTTACATATTCTTGACTCCAGAACTTAGGCTAATAGCCACAAGGTGGAACACTGCTTATTGTTGTGGCATATGGGTTATGGTGCATTTGTCTTAAAGGCCTCTGTCCAAAAATGACATGTGTCACTTCTCAACATTTCATTGGTCAAAGCAATTTACAAGTCACATGACCACACTTCTAAGGAGTAAGAAAGTACAATTTTACCATATGTTCAAAGGAAGATAAATAGAATATTTGTTAAAAGACTTTATGAATGACTATCAATGAAGGAAAAAGGAGACTCATAAAGGATAGGAAGAGAAGCATTACATTAAGACAATAAACTGGAAGATAGAAGGCCTAGTGATTCAGTGACTAAAACCTGAGAAAAGGTAGAGAAATATTGAGATGGAGTCATCAAAAGCAAGTACCAACAAAGCCAGTGAGCCAAGAGGTGGGAAATATTCGACTCTCTAAGACTCAAAGGTGAACATCGGCCAGGCGGGGTGGCTCACGCCTGTAATTCCCAACACTTGGAGGCCGAAGGTGGGAAGATCATGAGGTCACGAGACCGAGATCATCCTGGCTAACATGGTGAAACCCCATCTCTACCAAAATTAAAAAAAAAAAAAAATTAGCCAGTGGGGGGGGGGGGGCCTGGCGGGGCCCGGAACCGCCCGGGGCAGAGAGGGGACTCTTTTAAAAAAAAAAAAAAAAAAAAAAAAAAAAAGAAAGGTGAACATCAGAGTCAAGGAGTTTTGTGTTTTATGTGATCAGGAGTGGGCTAGCATTCTGAAAATGAGAGATGAAAAGGAAGTTAGGACTTTTTAGAGTGATGTAAATATTCTCTATTTTGATTGTGATGATGTATGCATTTGTCAAAGCTCATCAAAATATGAGCTTTATTGAATATAAATTATATCTCAATAAAGTTGATTATTTAAAAACTAGTTAGGAGGGCCAGGCATGGTGGCTCACGCCTGTAGTCTCAGTACTTTGGGAGTCTAAGAGGACTGCTTGAGGTCAGGAGTTCAAAGCCAGCCTAGTCAATATAGCAATACCTTGTCTCCACAAAAATTGGTTTTTAAAGTAGTCAAGAGACTTAACATTTGTTGAAAATCTGTTTTTGTGACACAGGCCATGCTAGACATTTAAATATATATATTTCAACTAAAATCCACAAGAATCTGACAAGTTCATAGGATTTAAGGCTCAGAAGAGTTCAGTAATTTGTTTAAGAACATATAATTAGAAGGTATAAGAATCAAGATATCAATTCAGGTATTACTGACTCCTAAGCTTGTGCACAAAGTTAATGCAAGAAAATAGAAAAGTTGGCCAGGTGCGGTGGCTCACGCCTGTAATCCCAGCACTTTGGGAAGCTGGGACCGGTGCATCACTTGAGTTTAGGAGTTCAAGACCAGCCTGAGCAACATGGTGAAACTCTGTCTCTACAAAAAGTACAAAAGTTAGCTAGACATGGTGGCATGCCACCTGGAGTCCCAGCTGCTTGGGAGGCTGAAGTGGGAGATGACTTAAGCCCAGGAGGTGGAGGTTGCAGTGAGCCAAGATCATACCACTGCACACCAGCCTGGGCAACACAGCCAGACCCTGTCTCAGAAAAAAAAGAAAAAAGAAAAGAAAATAGAAAAATCAGAAGACATAGAATGCAATGTCAGTTACTTTGAGATTATGACTTGATAAGTTGGCTTGGTGGAATAAATCTAGCCTAACTGCAAAAAAAAAAATAACTTTTGGTGCTTCTTCTTGTGCATTGATATGCTTTTGCATGCACAAGGCAAGTAAACAGAGCAGCACTTCTTAAAGACCCCTTTGAGAAGCTCCTGAAGCTAGAGAAGTCATCAGAAAGTGCACATATACACACACAAATTTGTCCATAATTTCAGAACTTCATGAACCACATCAAAGGCCAACCACAGAGGAATTCATGAACTAAAAGTTAATAAAATCAGAAGGTATATTCTAAGCCTGAATGGTAGAGGCTCTAGGTATGGTGATCTTAAAACACTAAAAAAAAATTTACTGCTTAGAAGTCTAGTGATTTTTTTTTCTAAAACATCAAATGATATTTTTATTGTTCTCAGTCAACAAGAGGCAGTATGAGAGATGCAGTGTGGATCTATCTCCTTCCCACCTCCAAGACAAGATCAGCAATCTAAAACCAACTTCAAGATAGTATGGCAAATTCAGGTTTATTTAGGCTAAAGTCAATGGCCAAAATTTGGAATCAATGGGGGGATTTAGGGCCCCTTAGTCAATCAATTTGATAAACATCTTTAGTATTTCTGAAGGTATAGGCCTCCAAAAACATCTGTTTAAGAAAAAGGTAAGGGGAAAAAAGCAAAGTTATTTTCCTTTGGGAGGAAGGAACTATTAGAAATTAGGTAGGGGTATCATAGCTCAGAGCCATCTAGTTGGAGATGAAGGCTAACACCTAGTCTTGTCAAGGAAATAAAGTAGTGAGGGGATCTAAGCAAAAGTAAGAAATTATGCTCCAGGGATGTAGGAATACATGTTTGATAACAATTCTACCCATACCCAATGAAAGCAATTAGGAGACTATATTTCAATGCTAACTTCTAGGCACTCAGAAATAAGAAGCAAGAAGCAGATTACTTCCAGATTCTACTATCAGGAAGTGAGAAAACTCCAAATGCATCCCTAGACTTTGTTCTAATTCAAGCCCTAGCCAAGACTGAATGCAAAACATGGCAGATATTTTAAGGGCAGTTGAGGGAGAGCTCAAGCAAGCAGAAAATAATAAAGGCCATCTGGGAAAACAAAAACAAAAAGAAACCTGAATGGTATCAAAAGGGTAAATCACATGAGCTGCCATGTAACCCATATATTCAAACATGAAGATAGAGTTAAGAATCTGGAAATGCACTCCTCAGAGAGTGTGGCAGAAGGCATACAGCTCGTTCTCTGTTCAGATGTCCTCTGGAGGTCAGGTGCCACACTTGTTCAATATCAGACCTTGTCTACTCAAAGGAAGTTTTGTGGATCTGCAGAGAAGCCCATAAAAAGCTATAATGTAGTATTGTCTTTACATGAATCAACAAAATAGCATAATAAAAGAATCAAAGAAAAAAAAAAACCTCCAGGTCAAGCATGGTGGCTCATGCCTGTATTCCCAGCATTTTGAGATGCTGAGGCAGAAAGACTGCTTGAGCCCAGGAGTTCAATGCCAGCCTGGGCAACATGGTGGGACCCTGTCTCTAATTAGTCAATTAATTAATAAGTAAAAATAAACTTGGGCTGAGACGATGGGGTTCTCTAAATATACAATCATGTCATCTGCAAACAGGGACAATTTGACTTCCTCTCTTCCTAACTGAATACCCTTTATTTCTTTTTCCTGCCTGATTGCCCTGGCCAGAACTTTCAACATTATGTTGAGTAGGAGTGGTGAGAGAGGGCATCCCCGTCTTGTGCCAGTTTTCAAAGGGAATGCTTCCAGTTTTTACCCATTCAGTATGGCATTGAATCTAGAACTTAAAGTATAAAAAAAAAAATGACAAAAAAAATTTTTTTTAATGGAAAACAAAACCAGGGAGAAACTAAGAAAATGAATCTATGTGTTACACCTGCATATACTGAACCAAAGTCTAAACCAAGTATATCCCAAAATAAAACCCAATCCTAAAAACTCTTTCTGGGCAGTAACAAATCCTATACAACCATAGGATTGTTAGGTATAAGGTATAAAAATCAGGATATCAATATAGTCAATTGCTATACCCGTAGGCTTCTAAGCATACATTATCAGTGATTATTCAATATAAGTTCTCTTTAACAACAGGAAAATAAAGCTCAGCAGAGCATGGTGGCTCATACCTGTAATCCTAGCACTTTGGGAGGCTGACGGGGGAGGACTGCTTGAGCCCAAGAGTTCAAGTACAGCGTGGGCAACATACCGAGACCTCATCTCAAACAAACAAAGATTCTTATGTTCTGGTTAGTTTGGGTTTCTTTATTCAAAGCAATAAAATTTGTAATTTTCTCCCTAAAAAATCTGCACCTATTTCATTACATTTCCTCTTAGTTATGATTTCGATACTGTTGTGAATATTTTCTTTTCCATTATGTTTTTTAGTGGTTATTATTGGTTTGTATAAAAAGTATTGATTTTATATGTTGATCTTGGAGCATAGTGTAGTACCTTGCATGTGGTAAGTGACCAATAACTGTTTAATGTTCTTTATATGCAGACAATGATATCATCTACAAATAATGAGTGTTATCTTTCCTTTTTCTTTTTTTTCTTTCTTTTTTTTTTTTTTGAGACGGAGTCTCGCTCTGTCGCCCGGGCCGGATCTCAGCTCAGCTCACTGCAAGCTCTGCCTTCCGGGTTTACGCCATTCTCCTGCCTCAGCCTCCCGAGTAGCTGGGACTACAGGCGCCCGCCACCTCGCCCGCCTAGCTTTTTTTGTATTTTTTAGTAGAGACGGGGTTTCACCGTGTTAGCCAGGATGGTCTCGATCTCCTGACCTCGTGATCCGCCCGTCTCGGCCTCCCAAAGTGCTGGGATTACAGGCTTGAGCCACCGCGCCCGGCCTATCTTTCCTTTTTCTAATTCCCAAATTTCTTATTTCTATTTCTTGTTACATTACATATTCTGAGATATCCAGCACTAAACAACAGAATTAACAGCATCTTGTTTCTAACTTAAATGGAAATGCATTGTTTGATAGTTACTATAGGTTTTGGTTCTGTTTAACAGGTAAGTTAGCTTGTTTTCCTAGTTTGTTAAGATTCTTGTATTATGTATCATGAATAAACAGGATAATAATACGGTTTTTCATGTTTATCTACATCAACTGAGATAATCATATGTCCCCCATTAATCAGATAATATACCTACTATGTACCCACAAAAGTAAGTAAATAAAAATGAGATATATAGCATAACATTAATGGATTTTTGGATGTTGGATCATTTTTGCACTACAGAGATAAATCCTACTTAGTCATGATGTGTTCATATGCTAACTTTAGTTTGCTTGTCCATTCATAAGAGTGGTCAACACACCCCACCTTTTTCTTATACTCCCCTTTCTAGTTTTAGTATCAAGTTTGTACTATCTTAATGAAAATGAGTTGCGTAGCTGTCTTTTTCTATTGTCTGACTTAGTTTATATGTAAGACTGACCTATTTCTTGAAAGAACAAATCTATAAAACCATCCAGAGCTGTTGTCTTGAGGCAGTGTGGTTGGAGGGTGGAAGATAGTTTATTCAGGTTTACACTTTATTCTTGATCCAAATTTGGTGATTTACATATTTCTAGAAAAGTGTCTGCTCTATTTCTAAATTCACAAAACTTTTCATGCATTCTCTGATTTTTTAAAATATTCACTGAATCTATAGTTGTCCCTTTTTATTATAATACTGTTTATACATTTTCTCATCTCTTCCTCAGTCTCGCTGGAGGTATATCTATTTTATTAAATAATCAGCTGTGTTTTTGTTTGTTTGTTTGAGACAGAGTCTTGCTCTATTGCCCAGACTGGAGTGCAGTGGTGCAATCTCGGCTCACTGCAACCTCCACCCCACACCAGGTTCAAGTGATTCTCTAGCCTCAGCCTCCTAGGTAGCTTGGATTACAGGTGCACCACCACGCCGGACTAATTTTTGTGTTATTAGTAGAGATGGGTTTTGCCACGATGGCCAGGTTGGTCTCAAACTTCTAGCCTCAAGTAATCCTCCCCACTTGGCCTCCCAAATTGCTAGGATTACAAGTGTGAGGCACCGTGACCAGCCTCATCAGCTTTTGACTTTGTTGATTCCACTACTTATTTCCACTACATTAATTTTTGCTTTTTAGTTCCTTCCTTGTGCTTTATTCAGGTTTACTCTGGTTGGTTCATTGCTTTTTAAAAATCTTTCTGAGCTAGGTAATTCACTGATTTATGATCTTTGAAAAAAATATGTGTTTAAGGTAATAAATTTCCCCTAAGTCCACTAACTCTAATATGTGGTTTTTTATTAAAGAGTTCAAAATATTTTGTCTTGATTTCCTCTTTAGCTTACAAATCATTGGAGTTCAATTCTAAGTTTCCAAATGCATGGAAACTTGTTATGATAGAACACAGCATGTATAATATTAGTTCAAAAAAATTTGATGAGGTTCCTCTTTTGATCTCAATATAATTTTTGCAAATATTCCATGTATATTTCAATTTAAAAATTATTTTCTCTAGTCTGCACAGATGTATATTTTATCACCCTTGCTAATTTTGTTATTAATCTATATTATTTTTTTTATTGAGGTACTGATTTCTGAGAGTATTAAATTGAAATTTCCTAGTGTGATTGTAAATTTGTCATTTTTTCAATGTATCTGTTATTTTTGCTCTTTATGGGCCCCGCTTCTGTTATTAAACACATATTTTCCATCTCTTTATTTTCAATATTTCTGTATTGTTTTGCCTTGTGATTCTTGCAAGCAACATATCTGATCATTTTTTAGAAGGCAATTTTGTGATGAGTGATGTTTATCTGATTTCTGTCATATTGTCCTGTGTGTCCTGTTTACCAATTCATTTTTCTTTTTTACCTTTTTTTCTTTTGGATTGATACATTTTCCTGTTTATTTTGCTAACCAACTGCTACTGTAATATCCACAGAATCTAACACATGTGAAATACTTCTCATGATCGGTAATTGTATAAGCCTCTCATTCTCTCTCAATTGCAGCTTTACTGAAGGATGACTGATTGTATCTTTAAGATATCTTCTAAGACCCATTAAAGAAATTTCATGCTTGCTACCTAGTTTGTATGTTGAGGAAGACCATTCCAGATTTACTTTCAAATTTTGGTGAGAATCTGTTTAGTCTTTTTCACATGATATGGTAACAGAAAATTGACCATTTTTAACATGTGTATGTAAAGAATAATAGGTATATAATAATGGAACTATTTAAAATCTAGTTAACAACAAATTAATAAATACTGTGTCTGTCCCACAGACCCTGGCCAACAGATGAAAAGCATACTCAGACCAGGTATGCAGTGTAAAAGCAACTAGGTAACCGCCTGGCTCTAGTGGCCAGAGAGCAGCCCTGAGAAGCTGGAGCTGCTTGCTTTTATTCAGTGCAGGCACAATACCGAAAACCTGGAGTCAACACAACCTGTAGGTAATTAACATTTATTTTTCCCCTTTCTGAGAACTTCATGGGCAGATGATCAAAGGTCAGTTCCTGGTCAACATAAGTAAACAAGCCTGTTTAAGACAAATTCCCCCACAGTCCTTTGTACTTACTCCTTGCCCTCTGCCTCAGGGTTATAGAACAGCTGCC
The DNA here is from genome assembly GCF_001698545.2 of Rhinopithecus bieti. Taxonomy (NCBI): domain Eukaryota; kingdom Metazoa; phylum Chordata; class Mammalia; order Primates; family Cercopithecidae; genus Rhinopithecus; species Rhinopithecus bieti. Next base: position 841,848 of record NW_016809248.1, read on the forward strand.
TTCAGCTATTCTCCCCCAGGACTCTGCAAAACCTTCTGACCTTTCAGGAGGTTTGCGTCCTTTCCCTATAGTTTTTCCCACTACTCTGATGGATCCCCCACAAATAAAAGGTCTTCTGCTTTACTTGATAATCTTATTTTCTAAAATTTCTAAAAAACCCTATCCTCTTGCCATTGTTTTGAAACCTCAGAAGTATTCCTTGTAAAGGTTTTCCAAATATATGACCTGGAGAACAAAACAGAAAAATCAAAAGAAAGATAGTACTCCAGGGGAAAAATATCAAATTTGGATAAATTTGATTAATACAGAAAAAGTCCAACATGACTATTAATCAAAACATGCAAATTAAAATAAGTTACAAGTTTTCACATATTAACTTGTCAAAGATAAAAAAATAAGCACAGTTGGGAAGAAATTGCTATTGATTAAATTAGGTAACTAGTATTTGACATGTAGTTGGCACATAGTAATTATTTAATAAATATTACCAAATGCATTATTGCTCTCAATATTATAATTTTATTTGACAAGGCTAGTGGGAATGTTAACTGGTAAAATATTTCTAGAAATTATATCAAAATCCTTAAAAATGTTTATTCTTGGCTGGGTGTGGTGGCTCTCACCTGTAATCCCAGCACTTTGGGAGGCGAAGGTGGGCAGATACCTGAGGTCAGGAGTTTGAGACCAGCCTGGTCAACATGGGAAAACCACATCTCTACTGAAAATACAAAAAAAAAAATAGCCGGGCATGGTGGCATGCGCCTATTATCCCAGCTAATCAGGAGGCTGAGACAGGAGACTCGCTTGAACCCAGGAGGTAGAGGTTGCCATGAGCTGAGATGGTCCCACTGCACTCCAGTCTGTGTGACAGAGCAAGACTCCGTCTCAAAAAAAAAACAAAAGAAAAGTTTATTCTCTTTGACCCAGGAAGTATGTGAATTTCAGGATTATGTACCAAAGAAATAACTGGATAAGTACACAGTGATACAAGTTCAATGATGGCTATTTCACCACTGCTTAAAAAAGTAAAAATATTAGTCTATATATTCTACAATGTGAAATTGGAAAACTAAATTCTGATATTTAGTATATAGTTTGTGAAAACATTAAAAACGATGCCAATTATATCTTTATGAGGGAAATGTTCATGATTACTATATTTTCAAAAAGCAAATACAAAATTATACACATAATAAAACTCAACCTTTCCTCCAGAAAAAACCTCAACTTTGTAAAACTAAAAGATTATAAATATATGTCTGTATTCTATGCACTAAGTTATACAAGCTCTATACCAAATATTAACATCATTTATTTTTGTATTTATCTTAATTTGTGGCGTTTTAAAATAATTAGCCAGTACCTATAATCTTAAGAATCAATCTTATTTTAAAAATAAGTCAGTTTAAACCTGTTGAAGCAATTTTGCCATTGTTCCTGTCCCACTGTCTTCCTTGTTCTTAGCTATTTTGGCTATGTTAAACTTATCTTTGTTAATCCTGGATTAGGATACTGATGAGTTGTTGCTCTGCTATGATTTTGACCTCCCAATAAATCAACCACATATGATCTTAATCTCAGAGTTTTAACTTGATTTTCCTGGTTGAAACTTTCCTGGTTCGAGTCCATGACTCTTTAACCTATAAACAAATACATATGGCTCCCTTTATTCTGTAACCAAATGTATGCAAGTCCCTCAGTATAAACTGATTCTTCCAGTTCAACATCAGATTAAGAGTAAATGCTGAGGTTTCAAATACTTAGAAATCGATTTTAATGAATAATGAATTGTGTTTTAGAAAAACACAATAACTAGACCTATAGGAAGGAGGTATTATTACATACTGATCCTTATTATCCTTATTATTATGAAATATTATTAAATCATTATTATGAAATCTTATTACAGGCTGATCCTGCTTCAAAATACTCACATCACCAAGAATTTTTAATTATCTGAAGCTCAAGTCTTTGAAGTAGGATAGTGGGGAGAATGAGTAATGGCTTATTCAGGTTTTTTCTTTCTTCTTGATGTAATTTTGGTAATTTCTACAGTTATGGAAAAGTACGTTTTGTTTGTTTCGAAATTTATTAACAAAACTTTTCATAGCATGCTTGTGATTTTTTAAAATCTCTCCTAAATCTCTAGCTATTCCTCTTATAAATTCTAAAACTGTTTAAATGTTTTATCTTTTCTTTATCAGTCTTGCTAGAGGCATGCCTATTTTAGGTTTTTTTTTTTTTCAAAATCAGTTTTGATTTTATTGATTCCATTGTTTTCTACTATACTAATTCTTGTTCTTGTACACAAATGCTTATAGCAGCTTTATTTGTAATACTCATAAACTAGAAACAACCTAAATATCCATCAATGAATTCTGGTATATCCAACAAAATGCTACTCAGCAGAAAAGGAACAATTAGTGATATGCTAAACATGAATGAATCTTAAAATTATGGTAAATAAGTAAGCCAAAGAAGGTACATACTGTATGATTCCATTTATATAAAATTCTAGAAAATGCAAATTCATCTACAGTGACAGAAGCAGATCAGTGGATGCCTGGGAACAGGAATGAAGGAAGGATAACAAAGGGGCATGAGCAAATTCTGGGATGATGGAAATGCTTGTCATCTTGATTGTGGTGATAGTTTCACAGGTATATACATATATCAAAACTCGTTCAAGTTGTACAGTTTAAATATGTAGAGTTAATTTTACATCAGTTATACTTTAAGAGAGCTGTTGGCCGGGTATGGCAGCTCATGCCTGTAATCCCAGCACTTTGGGAGTCTGAGGCAGGAGGACTGCTTGAACCCAGGAATTCAAGATGAGCCTGGGCAATGTGGTGAAACCCCATCTCTACAAAACCTTTAAAAATTTAAAAATTAGCCAGAAGTGGTAGCATGCACCCATAGTCCCAGCTACTTGGTAGGCTGAAATGAGAGAATCACTTGAGCCCAGGAGGTCAAGGTTGAAGTGAGCTGTGACCCCACCTCTGCACTCCAGCCTAGGTAACAGAGAGAGAACCTATCTAAAAAAAAAAAAAAAAAAAAAAAAAAAAAAAAAAAAAAAAAAAAAAAAAAAAAAAAAAAAAAAGGAAAAAAAAGCAGTTACATAAAAGCTAAAAAGCATAGAGACAGAGGAGTACACAAAGCACAGAATCTTTGTAACTAGGTACAATTTAGCTTGATTAGCATAGCTCCCTAGAAAAAGGGAAATGGTTCCTTGGTTCTTATGGTTGCAAGGAACAAAGATCTGTCAGGCTATTTTAAGAGGTTTTCCTATGAAGATACGACTAGACTCTTATTCTACTCCAAGAACAAAGTGCCAAAGTACAATATGGTCTAGTGACAACTGAAACCAGAAGGCAGGTCTTAGAAACAACTAATATAATCATCTCTATTTGAAGATGTGAAGTTTTAATTTTCCTGTCTCTCCTGGTAATTTTATTTTTCTTTACTCATTTTCTCTGTTCTCTTCTCTTTACCCATTGACTTCCAGTGCTCATAGTTTCTGTTTCTCTATAACTTTAGCTTGCACATGACAATCATGAGCTCTCTATTGGTGAACTTTCAGTTGCCCACAACCAACACCTCTGCTTCTATGACTTAAATTCCCAAGACAACCCATGTGATTCGCTAAATTCATCATTTTGTGCCAGGCTATTGGTAAAATCCTGACTGGCTCATGAATTGACTTCTGTTAGGTCAGATTACCTATCCCTTGGCCCAAATAGCCATAGGCCAGAGGCAGCAAGGTCACTCATAGTTCAGAACACAGCTGCCTGGGGAGCACAAGAGCTACGCAGGGCAAATTACCATAGAAGCAGATATAAAGACAAGAGCCAGTGCTTGACATCTCTAGTAGACTCACTTTATGCTGAAATTAGGTCATCAATCAAGTGACCCACACATAGCCTGTGGGCCTCTTGTTGGTCATATCAACAGAAGAAAAAAATAAATCAAACTTTTAAAAAATTAATTTTATTCAGAAATCTTACTGAGGACTGTAGACCATAGACTACAGCATAGGAGCTGTTCTGTCAGACTGCTTCAGCACAATATTTCAGCCCACTGCTAATAAGCAGGTAGCAGGAGTTTAGTATGTGAAAAATCATACCAAAGTGTGGGCACAGTAGTACATCTGGTTTTAGATTACAGAAGCATAATCATTCCTTCCATCAGATGTTATCTTATGTGCTGGAAAATTCAAGGACAAGGGTCATTTATCTTTCAAGGAATATAGTGACTCAGGCAAGAGATGTGGGGGTATGGTGATGTGCTCTATCTTGTTTGTCCTCAAAGCATCCCTCTGTCTCAGAATCAGAGACTTTGTGAAATCATGCTGGCAAGCAAAAATGAGCAAGCATGACTTCTTTTTTTTTTTTTTTTTTTTTTTTTGAGACGGAGTCTCGCTCTGTCACCCAGGCTGGAGTGCGGTGGCGCGATCTCCACTCACTGCAAGCTCCGCCTCCCGGGTTCACGCCATTCTCCTGCCTCAGCCTCCCGTGTAGCTGGGACTACAGGCACCCGCCACCACGCCCGGCTAATTTTGTATTTTAGTAGAGACAGGGTTTCACCGTGTTAGTCAGGATGGTCTTGATCTCCTGACCTCGTGATCCGCCCATCTCGGCCTCCCAAAGTGCTGGGATTACAGGCGTGAGCCACCGCGCCCGGCGCATGACTTCTTATCTTTGCTACTTTGTCTCTCAGGCATCTCCTTATATGACCATGTTACTCTGACTCTGGCCAGCACAAGAGTTCTATTAATATTGCTGTTTGGTCTCAGATATTTCCGGTTTCTTTTCAAATCCTTCCAGGTATAGTCCTCTCCCTCTAGCTCTGGGTTATGCTCTATTCTTTGGCTCCCAAAGGACTTTTGCATGTGAAGGTAGCATTTACTAAGCATAGTGTGTCTGATCTGACCGTATAAGCATTCTCTTTTTCCTTCTATTGGTTCCCGAGACCCAGGAAATCCTACTCTTGCCCCTAACTTGTTTCTCTTTGTTTTCTGGCTGGAAGAATGTACACTACATGGTAAAGACTGGTTTTACCCTTTGTTAAATCTCAGCTCCTTCACCTATTATGGTCCAAATTAGAATCTGAGTTTACTATCTGATCTTATTTGGGAAAACTGATAATTTCATATTTCTGAGTCTGCAAAGTTAAAAAGGTATATCTTTGGTTCCAAGGTGACATACCTCATAAGGGCCACCTAAAAATGAATATACACATTAATTTTTCAAATGTAAAAGAAAGAAGTCTTTAAGAGAGAAAACCTCACTAAGGATTAGTTCCTGGGATCTAAGCCAAATAGCTACATCTAGTGCCTGAAGCAGGATCAACAATTTTTAAGCATGACTTTTGCTCTACAAACAGAAGTGTCACTGAATATGAAACTGGCTTTTTATTGGCAAGGTTGACAAAGGCTTAAGTAACACCAGAGGCTTGGCAGTGGTATAATCATAAATTACTTTCCTATGAAATAACTTTTCATAAAAACATAATGTAATGTGCCCAGTTCTATTACTATTGCTACAAAAGACAGAACAAGCATTTGAGAAAAAAAAATGGAAGAGAAAAAAATGGAAAAGAAAAAAAAAAGAGGTACCAACAAATACTGTTGTTTAAAATAAAATTAGCTTTATAATTACAATTCCATCATCTTTTTTCTCTATTTATCTGAGGGAGAAAAAATATGAATGCTACCAAGAGTTTTGCACTTGGCTCAAAGTCATCTTCCCTCAAACTACTGTCATAATTCTTAATAATTTCAATATTCACAAAGATGATCCCTCCAACAACATGGCCTCTCAGTTCTCTGGCTTCCCTTCCTACAATAACCATGTTATATACTTCAAGAGCTCACTCCACAATGATAACCTAGAACTTGTCTTTACTATAACTGCTCCTATCATTTCAGCTCATTCTCTCCAATCTTCCAGTTCCATTAACTCTTCGAACTCACTAGGCATGCCAATGTATTGAACCTATTACATCTGTATTTTTATTCACCCCTCACATCCTTACTTCTGAAGTATAAAGAAATAGGAGACAGTCTATACTGATATAATAATTTTACACTCTTTCCTCAAACTTCCAACATTTCTTCATTCTCTGCTAATGACCTTATTTCCTATTTCATTGAGAAATAGGAACAATCAGAAGGAAATCTCCAACTATTTCCTCCACCATGTCTACCAATCTATAGGCATCTAAACCCATATACTCTTACTTTCCTTTCTGCATGAAGGTCTTCTCCTCAGGAATATATGAATACATATAAGATTTTGCATTTAACTCCAAAGAATTCTCAGATCCATTTGAAGTTTATTCAGGAACTGTAGGTTAAGAACCACTAACCTGGAGAACTAAACATGGCCTATCAATTGTATCATATGCCCATGGATTAGGGAGAGATGCGGTGGAGGCCAAAGCAACTTTATCTTGGGTGCTACTCTGCAATGATGACTTCTGACTCACTCTATTTCTGAGAACACCTCTAAGATTTCTATTATATCTATTGTCCCTTTTGTAAGAACACATACTTAAAGTAAGTCCTGCCCTTAGGTCAAAACGACCTTGATGTTATTATACTTAAATTGTACTGTATGTCTCTCTGAGTCACTCTTTCCTTATGGTATATAAGCCCTAGGTCTGGGGAAAATGGCACTGAGATCCAACATTTTGTTGCCCAAGCTGAAGTGTGGTGGCACAAACAGCTCAATGCAACCTTAACCTCCTGGGCTCGAGCAATCTTCCTGCCCTCAACTTCTCAAATAGGTGTGTCTACAGGTGTGTGCCACCACACCAAGGAAATTTTTTAGTTTTTGTAGAGATGGGATCTCACTCTGTTTGTCCAGGCTGGTCTCAAACTCCTGGGCTCGAGTCTCCTGCCTTGGCTTCCCAAAGTGCTGAGACTATAGGTGTGAGACACTGTTCTCACCCTTGATGAACAAATATGCAAAAATCCTCAACAAAATATTAGTAAGCCAAATCCAGCAGCACATCAAACAGCTAATCCACCAGGATCAAGTAGGCTTTATCCCTAGGATAAAAGGTTGGTTCAACATATGCAAATCAGTAAATGTGATTCATCACATAAACAGAACAAAAGATAAAAACCACATGATCATCTCAGTAGATGCAGAAAAGTCTTGATAAAAATCAACATTCCTTCCTGTTAAAAACCCTCAACTAAGTAGGTACTGAAGTGATGGCTCAAAACAATAAGAGCCATCTATGACAAACCCACAGCCAATATCATAATGAAGAGACAAGGATGCCCACTCTTACCACTCCTATTCAACACAGTACTGGAATTCCTAGCCAGAGCAATCAGGCAAGAGAAAGAAATAAAAGGCACCCAAATAGAAAGAGAAGAAGTCAAGATGTTGCAAGTCAGCAACATCTCTATTTGCAGACAATGTAATTCTGTACCTATAAAACCCCACAGTCTCTGCCCAAAAGCTCCTAAGTCTGATCAACCACTTCAGCAAAATTTCAATGTACAAAAATAGTAGGTTTTTTGTTGTTGTTGTTTGTTTGTTTGTTTTTTGAGACAGAGTCTCACTCTGTTGCCCAGGCTGGAGTGCAGTGGCATGATCTCAGCTAACTGCAACCTCAGCCTCCCAGGTTCAAGCAATTCTCCTGCCTCAGCCTCCTGGGTAGCTGGGATTACAGGCATGTGCCACCACACCCAGCTAATTTTTGTATTTTTAGTAGCGACAAGGTTTCACCATGTTGGCCAGGCTAGTCTCGAACTCCTGACCTCAGGTGAGCCACTCACCTCAGCCTCCCAAAGTGCTGGGATTACAGGCGTGAGCCACTGCACCCAACAAAAATCAGTAGCATTTCTATACACCAACAATGTTCAAGCTGAGAGTCAAATCAAGAATGCAGTCCCATTCACAACAGGCACAAAAAGAACAAAATACCTAGAAATATAGCTAACCAGGGAGGTGGAAGATCTCTACGAGAATTACAAAATACTGCTCAAAGAAATTGGACATGACACAGAAAAATAGAAAAATATTCCATGCTCATGAATGGGAAGAATCAATATTGTTAGAATGACTATACTTCCCAAAGCAATTTACAGATTCAATGCTATTCCTGTCAAACTACCAATGACATTCTTCACAGAGTTTAAGAAAACACTATTTTAAAATGTATATGAACCAAAAAAGAGCCCAAATAGCCAGGGCAACCCTAAGCAAAAAGAACAAGGCTAGAGATATCACACTACCCAAATTCAAACTATACTACAAGGCTACAGTAACCAAAACGGCATAGTACTGGTGCAAAAACAGACATCAAGACCAATGGAACAGAATAGAGAGCTCAGAAGTAAAGCTGCACACCTACAATCATCTGATCTTCAACAAAGTCAACACAAACAAGCAATGGGGATAAGACTCCCTATTCAATAAATGGCGTTGAGGTAACTGGCTATCCATATGCAGAAAATTAAAACTGGATGCCGTCCTTATATCATATACAAAAATTAACTCAAGGTGGAGTAAAGCCATAAATGTAAAAGCTAAAACTATAAAACCTCTGGAAGATAACCTAGGAAATACCATTCTGGACACAAGCCCTGGCAAAGATTTCATGACAAAGATGACAAAAACAATTGCAACAGAAATGAAAATTGACAAATGGGACCTAATTAAAGCAATGAGCTTCTGCATAGAAAAATAAACTATCAACAAAGTAAGCAGACAACCTACAGAATGGTAGAAAATATTTGCAAACAAAGGTCTAATATAAATATAAAATATTTGCAACAAAGGTCTAATATCCAGAATCTATAAGGAACTGAATTAACAAGCAAAAAGCAAACAATTCTGTTAGAAAGTAAGCAAAAGACATGAACAGATACTGTTGAAAAGAAGAGATACACGTGGCCAACAAGCATATGAAAAAATGCTCAACATCAGTAATCAATAGAGAAACGCAAATCAAAAGGGTATCTCACAATGAGATACCATCTCACACCAGTCAGAATCTCTACCATTAAAAAGCCAAAAAATAACAGATGCTGGTGAGATTGTGGAGAAAAGGGAACACTGGCCTGGCACATTGGTTAACACCTGTAATCCCAGTACTTTGGGAGACCGAGGTGGAGGATTGCTTGAGTCCCAGAGTTAGAGACCAGCCTGGGCAACATAAAGAGACCCCACTTCTACAAAAAATTACCCAGGCACGCTGGCCTGTGCCTGTAGTCCCAGCCACTTGGGAGCCTGAGGAAGGAAAATGGTTTGGGCTGGGGAGGTCAAGGATGAAGTGAGCCATACTCACGTCGCTGCACTCCAGCCCGAGTGACAGAGTGACACTCTGTCTCAAAAAAAGAAAAAATAAAGAAAAGGGAATGCTTATACACTGCTGATGGGAATGTAAATTAGTTCAGCCACTGTGGAAAGCAATGTGGCAAATTCTCAAATAACCCAATACAGAATTACCAGAAATCCCATTACTGGGATATACCTAAAAGAATATACATCATTCTACCATAAAGACACATGCACAAAAAAAAAAAAAAAAAAAAAAGACACATGCACATGTATGTTCATCACAGTATTATTCACAAGAGAAAAGACATGGAGTCAACCTAAATGCCCATCAACGGTAGACTGGATAAAGAAAATATGTTGGCTGGGCAAGCTGGCTCTCACGCCTGTAATCCTAGCACTTTGGGAGGCCAAGGTGGGCAGATTGCCTGAGCTCAGGAGTTCAAGACCAGCCTGGGCAACATGGTGAAACCCCGTCTCTACTAAAATAAAAATTTAAAAAAAAATTAGCCAGGTGTGGCGGCATGTGCCTGTAGTCCCAGCTACTCAGGAGGCTGAGGCAGGAGAATCGCTTGAGGCCAGGAGGCCAAAGCTGCAGTGAGCTGAGATCGTGCCATTGCACTCCAGCCTGGGCAACAGAGTGAGACTCCATCTCCAAAAATAAAATAATGAAATATGGTACATATATACCATGGTATACTCTATAGTCATGAAGAGAAATAAGATCATGTCATTTGCAGCAACACAGATGGCGCTCGAGGTCATTATCCTAAGCGCATATACACAGGAACAGAAAACAAAATATTAGCCTGGCGCTGTGGCTCATGCCTGTAATCCCAGCTACTCCGTAGGCTGAGGCACTAGAATCACTTGAATCTGGGAAAAGGAGGTTGCAGTGAGCCGAGATCGGGCCGCTGCACTCCACTCTGGAAGAGAGAGTGAGACTGTGTCTCAAAAAAAAAAAGAAAAGGAAAGAAAAAATATCACAAGTTCTCACTCATAAGTAGGAGTTGAATATTGAGTACACATGGACACAAACAAGGAAACAACAGACACTGGGGATACTTGAAGGTGGAGGGTAGGAGCAGGGAGATCAAAAAACTACCTATTGGGTACTATGCTTATTATCTGGGTGACATAATAATCTGTGCACCAAATCCGTGACATGCAGTTTACCTATATAATAAACCTGCACACGTACTTCTGAACCTAAAATAATTTTTTTTTAAAAATAAGGTTAATTTAAAAATATATATTGATGGAGGTGAAACTTACAGAAAAATAAAAGAGTCATGGGACTCATCCCAGCAAGGTGGGAATCTTCAAATGGTCATTTAGAAATGGAATGAATAAAACGGAAATTGATGGGGTTAAAACAAAGGTCTTAATGCAACGCTACCAAAAGTTGGGTGGACCAAAGGGAGCCCCTGCTGGTCCCTCAACATTAAAGGGCCAATTTTCTGTATTTGCCCGATTGGAGAAATCGTAAAAGAGAAAGCTGACCAACAATCGCCTGGGGTAATGTTGAGGTGGTTAATGAAGATACACAAAGTTTCTTGACTCAATTCCCTACTGGGAACCCAAAGTGTTTTCACCAGAGGCTTTTCACAAAATGATCTTGAGTGGAGAAGAAAAGTTCCTGGGGCTAGAACACAACAATGTAAAGATCAATAGGATTATGAAAGTTGAAAAGTTTATAAATAAGCTTTACATAAAGTTGTGACACCTTTACTTAAAGGTTTCATGAAAACAGACATTGTATCTGACCGGAGCATGTTTCTCCCACTTAGTACTGCAAACTAGAAGGTATGTAAATCTGCCCTGTAAGCAATATTAACTGGAAATGCTAAATGGGAGCCAGTAAAATTGCTCAAGCCCTCAGAGGGTAGAGTAGAAGATGGAGTGCTGGTAGGGATGAAACCCCCACTTGATAGCCCTTTATGCAGTGTTTACTAGGGGTCATGGCAAAGGCCTGTGAGCACCTCCCAACAACCACTACTGGGACTGTGGACTACAGAATTTCTACTTGAGGGGCATTTACTGCCTTGGAATGGGACACTAACAGAAGCTACCCCTATGACTGGAAGACATAAAATGATCTTGACACCTAAAATACACATGCTGTCTGGAGTGACGTTAGAGAAACACTCTTAACGGGGATAGCAGTGCCCATAAGAGTTACATAATAAAATGGTAATGGATCTTGCTATCTGAGGAGTGCAAAGAGGATATACTCATGAGCAGCAAGCCTCTTTCTCCCCTAGGACTGACCCTGGAATTGGTGAGGAGCTGCTGGATTCCATAGTACCTGACAAACAGCTCTAACCTAAGAGTTGCTTGGCTTGTGGATGGCAGTTCCAAAGTCATCAGGCAACATCTTGTTTGGAAGGCATTTCTCTGATTGAAGAAGAGTCAATAAAAGTTTTTTTCTTTTGAGCTCTTTACAACTTACAATGATTAAGTTATTTTTGTAAGCAAACTTTGCCCTTCTATCTCAGTTCTCCCAAATTTGAAAACTATTTGTGAGTGTTATTTTATGGTACTATAGTTACATACATATGTTCAATATGAATGTTTTCTTTTGTAATAGGACACAATTGGAGACACATTATTTTACCAAGGCTTTGACTGGAATGGCCTATTTTCAGACATGACCAATCTGCTTGGGGAATTGAAGTTGATTGTAGAGAGCCCAAAAAAAAGCCCATGGAAAGACTGGTTCCCTAAAAAGTTTCCTGACCCATGGTAAGTAATGAATGTCACTTACTAACAGGATCAGGAATCTCAAGATATTTTGAGACCTCAAGAAGACAGAAATTTGTACAGGTGTTATAAATGCAGTCTAATGGCGAATCCTTGGTTTGGCTTCTGGCATTGAGGTTTTAAAACACTGGAATAAAAAATTCTGATAGTTCTAGCAAAGCCAACTTAAAAGGAGCATACTATATGGCTGATTACTACTCCTGCTACAATTTATTCAAATAGCTACGCCAATATAATATGAGACAAATTTATTTTGCAAATAAATTGGTCCTAGTATAATTTATCCTTGGTGGAAATAAGAAAACTGGAGAAAAAAGAATCTTAGATTCTAGCCCTGACCATTGTTTTTGAGTTTTTATAACTTGCCTACAATTTGGGCTAAATCCTGCATTATTTCCTGGCTACAAGAAGTCCTTAAAAAGGAACTTGGCTTTAATTTTCTTCATGATTCTTTTAGTTGGCTCCTTACTTGAATAGGCTCCTTTCATTTTTGTTCTGGCATACAAATTCTCTTCTGATTGTAATCCTTGTGTGGATTGTATTTCTACTATTCAAATTATTGACGCTATGTATCTTTTGTTGTTTTACTTCTTCCAGAAAACCAAAGCCATAGTATTCTGAAGACTAGAGAAATTCAACGAAGCCTGTGACTCTCCCTTGTTTGAAATCCCTAGGAGTATGTTGGCAATGAGAAACCAATATGGCCCAGTGGGATTTGAGATCATTGCAAAAGGGAAGGGTGCATGAGATTCTACACATGAATTAGTGGAATGTGAAGGACAAAGCAACTCCACCTAGGATGCTAATCCACCATGTGGACTTCCCCTATTCTGGGAAGGCTTCTAAGATTTCCCCTCTCTCTATTGTTTCTTGTGTAACAGCATGTACTTACTGTAAATCTCGCCCTTCAGTCAAGACATTTATGTTACTGTATTTCAATTGTCCTACATGTCCCTTCTGAGTCACCATCTCCCTATGGTATATAAGCCCTGGGTCTGAGGGGTAATGGCACCAGGATCCACCATCTTTTCTCATTGCCGCCTGAGATGCAGACAGGGCTTCTGTTTTTAAGTCTCCATTAAATGTTTCTTTTTGAGAAACGTTAATGTGTCAGCCTCTTTCTTCAGCCTCTCAGCTTCCTTAGACTTTGGAGCATAGGTCTGTATAGTCTGGCTTACCTTGAAATAGATGGGTTAGGGAGAAGGAACACCAGGGAGATGTTCAAATTATTTCACCTAAAAAATGTACAAAAGTTGTATGAAACAGTACTTAATTTTAAAAAGGTATTTATTGAGAGATGATTCCATTCCTACCACTGGCAAAAATGTAGGTGAAAGATTGTTTGGCGCCGGGCGCGGTGGCTCAAGCCTGTAATCCCAGCACTTTGGGAGGCCGAGACAGGCGGATCACGAGGTCAGGAGATCGAGACCATCCTGGCTAACACGGTGAAACCCCGTCTCTACTAAAAAATACAAAAAAATTAGCCGGGCGA
>NW_016809248.1:859108-864654 GCF_001698545.2 Rhinopithecus bieti
AAAAAAAAAAAAAAAAAAAAAAAAAAAGATTGTTTGGCATGATGTCAAATACTACCCTATAAATTACTTCCTAATTTCAAAGGGAAAAATATAACTTTACCATAGACAGAACTGTCTGTCAATAATCAAACGATCAAATAGCATTGTCAACAAAGAGTCAAATTTTGTAAAATATTTAAAGAGATTTATTCCGAGCCAAATATGAGTGATCATGGCCCACAACACAGTCCTTGGGAGATCCTGAGAACATGTGCTCAGGGTGGTCGGCGTGCAGGTTGGTTTTATATATTGTAGGGAAACATGAGACTTCAATCAAATATATTTAAGAAATACATTGGTTCAGTTCAGAAAGACAGGACAACTTGAAGCAGGAGTGGAGCCGGGGGGCAGGAGTGGGAAGTTCCAGGTTATACGCAGATTTAAAAATTTTCTGGTTGACACTTGGTTGAGTTTATCTGAAGACCTGGAAGCAATAGAAAGGACGTGTCTGGGTTAAGATAAAGTACTGTGGAGACTAAAGTTCTTATTGTGCAGAGCAAGCCTTCAGGTAAGAACAGAAAAGCATTCTGTTTTCTCTCTCCTTCACAGAGAAGAGATTGTAAATGTTTCTTATCAGACTTAAAGTCTGTGTTGATGTTAACATCACAGAGGTATAAAAAGGCATGTCCGACCCCCACTTCCCATCATGGCCTGAAGCAGTCTTTCAGGTTAAATTTAAATTTTAGAGTGCCCTAGCCCACAAGAAAGTCCATTCAGATAGTTGGGGTGAATTTAGAATTTTATTTTGGTTTACAGCAAGCTTATCCAACCTGCTGTCCACAGGCCACATGCAGCTCAGGACAGCTTTGCATGCAGCCCGACACAAATTTGTAAGCTTTCTTAAAACATTTTGAACTTTTCTTGCATTTTTGTTTTGTTTTGTAGCGTATCTGTTATCATTAGTGTTAGTGTATTTTATGTGTAGCCCAAGACAATTCATTTTCTTTCAGTGTGGCCAGGAAAGCCATAAGATTGGACACCACTGGCTTACAGCATCACCAATAGTGGGACAAATCTGATATTAAATGCCTCCTAATGTGATACAATATTAACTACACAGTACGACCTTTGAAATATCCTTATCCAATGTTTAATCTGAACTCCTCAAGCCTCTGGTAACTTGCAGCTGATAGGAAATACAAAATCTAGAAGCACAAAATAAATAAAATCAGACAATCCAGCATTATGGCATTCTTCATGATAATTGCTTGGTATCTTAAATTTTTTTTTAAAAAGACAGTTATTATCGGGAAAAATGAATTAGATTAAAAGCTTTAGATTAAAAGAAGTCAAAGAAAGTTAAAGCCCAACTGCAATGGGCAATCATTCATAGGATCCTGGTTCAAAAACAAACTATATACAAAAGGTATTTTGGAGACAACTGGACAACTGGAGAAATGTAAATATGGTCTGGACATTAAATAATACTAGCAAATAATTGTTAATTTTCATTGATGTGGTAAAGGTTTTACAGGAAATGGTTATACAGGAAAATGTCCTTGTAGGAGACAGACAGCTAAAGTATTCAGAACTGAAGTGTCTTGTCTACAACCTACAGACCTAAGAAAAATAAAATCAACCACCAAAACACACACACATAGGTACACATATAAATATATAAATAAATACGGAAAAATATTTGAATCTAGGTGATAATGATATTAAGAAGAAATTACTGAGGCAGATAGTATGAGTATGGGAGTCCTCAGTGTAATAAGTGAAGTTGAGGTTCCTCTTCAAAGGTACTTTCCTCTCCATCTAATTAGGAAAAAACGGTAACTTCTCTTAGAAGGAAAATTCATTCAAAGACCTGTGCTAACATGTTGGAGGCCAAAAGAATGAGGGTCGTCATCAACTCAATATATCACTGGAGGTTATATGAGTAAGCCGCATACTGTTTCTCATAAATGCAGAATGTTGGCGAACTGACAAACTGCATATGCCACCCAGAAGGACTGCTGAGGGCAGTCAGGATCCAGGCACAATGTTTCTTATGATTAGGCATAATTGAAGCCTGTCAATAACAATATGAACCTGTGATCAATTAAGCAGCTGACCAACTGTTACGTCCTCCTCCCTGCTCCTGTTACCCCAAAACTAGGAAGGGCTGTGGAAGCTCAGGGGCTGCCTTTGCTCACTAAAAGCAGGGAGCTCTCTTCTTCCCCTGGGCCTTTCCTTAAAACAGTTCCTTTTGTCTTATGTTATCTTTTCTACGTTCATCTCTTTGTTCAGTCTCATAATGATGGTCTCAAGCAGTAACAGTAGTAACTGCTGTAATGACTGTTTCAAGCAGTAACAGTAGTAACTGCTGTAATGACGGTCTCCAGTAGTAACTGTGGCAGTTGGCCACACTAACATTCTTTGATATCTGTTAGCTGTAATAAAGAAATCAATGTACTTTTTGTTCTTAGCTGCCACATTTTAGCCTAGATATTTGCCCTGGTATGCTTATACTGGTCCAAGCAAGCATTAGGCCATAGTCTGTTCCTCTTTATTTGGAGGTGTTTTTACCTTTCTCAGCATTCCACAAGTTGTTTCCTCCTTCTTTTGTTCTCCTCTGCCTTTACCTCTTTTGGAAAGTTCTAAAAGTTGCTAGCCAATTGGGACAAGTACAGAATGTGAGGTCCCGTTCCAGCCAATGGAAACTGGACATGGCAGTAAGGTGGACGTGTCAGGTTATAAATGACCTTGTCTCCTTTATGTGTGTGTGCTCTCGTGGCAAGACTGCTAGCGAGCAGCCCCCTTTCTGCAGAAAGTAAACTAGCCTTGCTAAGAAATCCTTTGTCTCAATGTTGAATTTTGCAACACTGAGCACCAGTTCCCAACATCAGTAAGCCTTTTATTTTTAATGAAAAGCAGCCCCAAATCATTTTCTGACAAAGAGCAGCCTGTAACGTCAAGCTGCAGGCATAGACTAGCAAGCTGGGAGCTTGCACGGGTGAATGGTGGCAGGAACTAGGGACTAGACATGTTCAAGATGGCAGCTCCATCTTCCCTTCTCTGCCAGTCACATGTAGAGTAAGAAGCAGACAAGATGGCATCTATCAACTGGAAAGTCCATTTGCATAAAATTAGGGTGGTGCAACCAGCCTTCCCCATGCGCTGTGTAAACGTCATACCTGATCAAACCAATCTGTGAGCCCTATATAAATCAGACACTGCCTCCTCAAACCTGACCATAAAATTCAGGGTATCTACCACCTGTCAGTCCTTTCCACTCAGAGCCCCTCTTCTATAGGGAGAGCTGTCTCTGTTTCTCTTCTTTTCTGCCTATTAAACCTCCACTCCTAAACTCCTCGTGTCTGTGTTCTACATTTTCCTGGCACGCAATGATGAACGTCAGGTATATTCCACAGACAATGTAGCAGCTTCAGTAGTGAAACCACCTTTGCAAAATTATGACTGAGACAGTGAAAGAGATCTAACCTAGCCAATTCCATCTTCCTTCTAATCTTCAAGCTGTCCTTGTTCATTTCTGAGTATAGGCTGAACTAACTTTGGGAGGGACTGGAACCGCCTTTGCAGAAATCATAACTGAGAAAATTTTGACAGTTAAAGACATCAGAACTAACTGACACCATCTTGCTTCTAACTTCTAAACTGTCCTTGTTCATTCCTGGACATAGGCCGAACTACACTTGGGAAGGAATTTAGTTGTATAGTTTATATAACAGCCCTTCCCAAAAGGCTAAACTAGTCTTGTAAAACAAATGAAAGGCTAGCGCCACCAAGTCAAGATGAGAAGGACTGGAGTTCTAAATATTACCAGCCATTATCTGGAGGTGATAAAAGTTGCAACTTCACCAATAACTCTAGAAGGTAATATCATTACTGTGAAACTAAGCCTTTTGAGATACCTTTTCAGATTTCTGCATGTCTAACAACCAGATGGCCCCACTTGGATGGGCCATCTAATTCTGTAGCCCTCACCCAGGAAGTGATTCAGCAAAAGAGAACAGCTTCAACTTCCTATGATTTCATCCTTGAGCCAACCAATCAGCACTCTTGATTCACTGGCTCCCTACCTACCAAATTATCCTTAAAATCTCTGAACCCTGAGTTTTTGGGGAGACAGATTTTGAGTAATAATAAAACTCCAGTCTCCTGCACAACTGTTTCTGTGTGAATTACTCTTTCTCTACTGCAATTTCTGTCTTGATAAATTGGCTCTCCCTAGTCAGTAGGCAAGGTAAACCCCTTGGGCAGTTACATAACTTATAGTTTAAAATATAGACAACAGTCATTTCCCAAAACAAACATCCTTCTTGCCTGGGGACCAGACTACCTTTGCAAAACTAACAAATTAGTCACAAGATTAGACTGCATCCACCTTTAAACAAGGTGAACCTAATGGGCGGTTACAATAGGCATATGGGTAATTTTGTGCTTTTTGTTCATCTTTTCTGTTTAAAATGTTCAGAATAAGAAATTGGAACAAAGAAGACATGAATACACAATTCCTATTCATCTTTAAGAGTCCACTTTGTGTTTTACTTACTGTCAGGCCTCTGAGCCCAAGCCAAGCCACCACATCCCCTGTGACTAGCACATATATCCCCAGATGGCCTGAAGTAACTGAAGAATCACAAAAGAAGTGAAAATGCCCTGCCCCACCTTGACTGATGACATTCCAACACAAAAGAAGTGAAAATGGCCGTTCCTTGCCTTAAGTGATGACATTACCCTGTGAAAGTCCTTTAACTTACATCCCAGGGATGAAGCCCACTTGATCATGGTGGATAAGCTTTTTGATGTGCTGCTGGATTCGGTTTGCCAATATTTTATTGAGGATTTTTGCATTGATGTTCATCGGGGAAATTGGTCTAAAATTCTCTTTTTTTGTTGTATCTCTGTCAGGCTTTGGTATTAGGATAATGTTGGTCTTGTAAAACGAGTTAGGGAGGATTCCCTCTTTTTGTATTGATTGGAATAGTTTCAGAAGGAATGGTACTAACTTCTGTTTGTACCTCTGGTAGAATTCGGCTGTGAATCCGTCTGGTCTTGGACTTTTTTTGGTTTGTAGGTTACTAACTATTGCCTCAACTTCAGAGTCTGCTATTGGTCTATTCAGGGATTCAACTTCTTCCTGGTTTAGTCTTGGGAGAGTGTAAGTGTCCAGGATATTATCCATTTCTTCTAGGTTTTCTAGTTTATTTGCGTAGAGGTGTTTATAGTATTCTCTGATGGTAGTCTGTATTTCTGTGGGGTCAGTGGTGATATCCCCTTTATCATTTTTTATTGCATCTGTTTGATTCTTCTCTCTTTTCTTCTTTGTCTTGCTAGCAGTCTATCAATTTTGTTGATCTTTTCAAAAAAACAGTTCCTGGATTCATTGATTTTTTTGGAGGGTTTTTTGTGTCTCTATCTCCTTCCGTTCTGCTCTGATCTTAGTTATTTCTTGCCTTCTGCTAGCTTTCAAGGCTGGTTCAACATATGCAAATCAATAAATGTAATCCAGCATATAAACAGAACCAAAGACAAAAACCACGTGATTATCTCAAAAGATG
>NW_016809248.1:865508-869045 GCF_001698545.2 Rhinopithecus bieti
ACCTTCCACCCTCCGTTCCTCCTTCTTCTCCCTTAGCCTGTGTTCTCAAGAACTTAAAACCTCTTCAACTCACACCTGACCTAAAACCTAAATGCCTTATTTTCTTCTACAGTGGTGCTTGATCCCAATACAAACTCAACAGTAGTTCCAAATCGCCAGAAAACGCCACTTTCGATTTTTCCATTCTACAAGATCTAAATAATTCTTGTCGTAAAATGGGCAAATGGTCTAAGGTGCCTGATGTTCAGGCATTCTTTTACACATTGGTCCCTCCCTAGTCTCTGTTTCCAATGCAACTCGTCCCAAATCTTCCTTCTTTCCCTCCCGCCTGTCCCCTCAGTCCCAACCCCAAGTGTCACTGAGTCCTTCTAATCTTTCTTTTCTACAGACCCATCTGACCTCTCCCTTCCTCGTCAGGCTGAGCTAGGTCCCAATTTTCCTCAGCCTCCGCTCCCCCACCTATAATTCTTTTATCACCTTCCCTCCTCACACCCAGTCCGGCTCACAGTTTCATTCCACGACTAGCCCTCCCCAACCTGCCCAGCAATTTAATCTTAAAAAAGTGGCTAGAGCTAAAGGTATAGTCAAGGTTAACGCTCCTTTTTCTTAATCCGACCTCTCCCAAATCAGTTAGCGTTTAGGCTCTTTTTCATCAAATATGAAAAACCGAGCCCAGTTCATGGCCTGTTTAGCAGCAACCCTGAGACCCTTTTCAGCCCTAGAACCTGAAAGGTTAGAAGGCTGTCTTACTCTCAATATGCCTTTTATTTTATTACCCAATCTGCTCCCAACATTAAATAAAGCTCCAAAAATTAAATTCCGGCCCTCAAACCCCACAACATGACTTAATGAATCTTGCCTTCAATGTGTACAATAATAGAGTAGAGGCAGTCAAATAGCAACCTATTTCTGAGTTGCAATTCCTTGCCTCCACTGTGAGACAAACTCCAGTCACATCTCCAGTGCACAAGAACTTCCAAATGCCTGAACCACAGCTGCCAGGGGTTCCTCCAGAACTTCCTCCCCCAGGAGCTTGCTACAAGTGCCAGAAATGTGGTCACTGAGCCAAGGAATGCCTGCAGCCCGGGATTCCTCCTAAGCTGTGTCCCATCTGTGCGGGACCCCACTGGAAATTGGACTGTCCAACTCACGTGGCAGCCACGCTCAGAGCCCCTGGAGCTCTGGCCCAAGGCTCTCTGACTGACTCCTTCCCAGACCTTCTTGGCTTGGCAGCTGAAGACTGACACTGCCCCATCACCTTGGAAGCCTCCGGGACCATTACAGACACTTTGGGTAACTCTTACAGTGAAGGGTAAGTCCATCCCCTTCTTAATCAATATGGAGGCTACCCACTCCACATTACCTTCTTTTCAAGGGCCTGTTTCCCTTGCCTTCATAACTGTTGTGGGTATTGTCGGCCAGACTTCTAAACCTCTTAAAACTCCCCACTCTGGTGCCAACTTGGACAACATTCTTTTATGCATTCCTTTTTAGTTATCCCCATCTGCCCAACTCCCTTATTAGGTCAAGACATTGTAGCTAAATTATCTGCTTTCCTGACTATTCTGGGCTACAGCCACACCTCATTGCCACCCTTTTCCCCAGTTCAAAGCCTCTTTTGCATCCTCCTCTTAACACACAAGTATAGAATACCTCTACTCCTTCCTTGGTGACTGATCATGCACCCCTTACCATCTCATTAAAACCTAATCACCCTTACCCCACTCAATACCAATATCCCATCCTGCAGCACACTTTAAAAGGATTAAAGCCTGTTATCACTCACCTGCTACAGCAGGGCCTTGTAAAATCTATAAACTTTCCTTACAATTACCCCATTTTACCTGTCCAGAAACTGGACAAGTCTTACAGATTAGTTCAGGATCTGCGCCTTATCAACCAAATTGTATTACCTCTCCATCCTGTAGTGCCTAACCCATATACTCTCCTATCCTCAATACCTCCCTCCACAACCCCTTATTCTGTTCTGGATCTCAAACATACTTTCTTTACTATCCCTTTGCATCCTTCATCCCAGCCTCTCTTCGCTTTCCCTTGGACTGACCCTGACACCCATCAGGCTCAGCAAATTACCTAGGCTTACTGCCACAAGGCTTCACAGACAGCCCCCATTATTTCAGTCAAGCCCAAATTTCTTCCTCATCTGTTACTTATCTCGGCATAATTCTGGTATAAAAACACACGTGCTCTCTGTCATGCGTGTCCATGTGAAGAGACCACCAAACAGACTTTGTGTGAGCAATAAAGCTTTCTAATCACCTGGGTGCAGGTGGGCTGAGTCCGAAAAGAGAGTCAGCAAAAGGGAGATAAGGGTGGGGCCATTTTATGGGATTTGGATAGGTAAAGGAAAATTATAGTCAAAGGGGAGTTCTCTGGCGGGCAGGAGTGGGGGTCACAAGGTGCTCAGTGTGGGAGCTTTTTGAGCCAGGATGAGCCAGGAAAAAGACTTTCACAAGGTAATGTCATCACTTAAGGCAAGGACTGACCATTTTCACTTTTGTGGTGGAATGTCATCAGCTAAGGCAAGGACCAGCCATTTTCACTTCTTTTGTGGTGGTGTAGCAGGATGAGCGGCAGACAAAACTCCTCAGACACCGAGTTACAGAAGGAAGGGGTTTATTCGGCTTGGGGCATCGGCAAGACTTTAGTCTCAAGAACCGAGCTCCCCAAGTAACCAATTCCTGTCCCTTTTAAGGGCTCACAACTCTAAGGGGGTGCATGTGAGACGGTCGTGATTGATTGAGCAAGCAGGGGGTACGTGACTGGGGGCTGTGTGCAACAGTATTTAGATGGGAACAAAACAAGATAGGGATTTTCACAGTGCATTTCTATACAATGCCTGTGATCTAAAAGATAACAAAACCAATTAGGTCAGGGGTTGATCTTTCACTACCAGGCCCAGGTTGCAGCGCCAGGCTGTCTGCCTGTGGATTTCATTTCTGCCTTTTAGTTTTCACTTCTTCTTTCTTTGGAGGCAGAAATTGGGCATAAGACAATATGAGGGGTGGTCTCCTCCCTTATACCCCCTTTTGAGACTCCTACTCGTTTTATTAGTGGGAGTTCTCACTTTCATTTTCACTACCCATGTCTTCTTGCAAGACAGATCGATAGTGATTTATATAGTACATTTGTGCTGAGGCACTTTTGTGAACTAAGGTAGCAATGAAGCTTTTTATCATTCGAAGAAGTACAGGTATCAAACAAGGGAGCAGTAGACAGGTTCCTATTATTATTATAACTCTTATTATAAGAGTTTTAAATCCTCCTAGCGCTGGGAATCATTTTCCAAACATGGCCCCAAGATCAAATCCATGCCACACTTGCATGGGCACACGTGCCAGTTTTGTCATATCTCTAACTATGTCTTCAACTACTTGCCCTTGATTATCTGTGTGTAGGCAGCAATTAGTAAGATTAAATTTCCTGCAGCTCTCTCCTTCAGCTGCTAGCAGGTAGCCGAGAGCTAATCTATTTTGATAGATAGCATTTCTCATCAGAGTTTCTTGCCAGGCCAGA
>NW_016809249.1:0-385 GCF_001698545.2 Rhinopithecus bieti
AAGAAGTTTCTCAGAAGGATTCTTTCTAGATTTTTTTCTGAGGATATTTGTACTCCCTAATATCACTTTGCAGATTCCACAAAAACAGTGTTAGCAAACTGCTCCATGAAAAAAATGGTATAACTACGTGAGATGAAATCACATATCACAAAGCAGTTTCTCAGAAAGCTTCTTTCTCGTTTTTATCTGAGGGTGTTTCCTTTTTCACTTTAGGCTTGAATGAGCTCCCAAATATCCCTTTGAAGATTCCACGCAAACAGTGTTATCAAACTGCTCAATGAAAAGAACAGTGCAACTGTGTATGATGAATTCACACATCACAAAGCAGTTTCTGGGAGAGCTTTTTTCTAGTTTTTATCTGAGGATATTTCCTTTTTTCACCATA
>NW_016809250.1:0-966 GCF_001698545.2 Rhinopithecus bieti
ATGTGTTTGCACACGGGGAAGGAGGAGCAGGGAGGCTGTGGGCAAGGAACAAGGAGGTGCCGGCAAAGTGGGGTAGGCCTGCAAGGTGCTGAACCCCAAACAGGCTGGCACCCACTCAGAAGGAGAGTGGGGTGCGTTTGGGACGACCTGCTGCTGTGTGCAGGCTTCCGAGGTTAGGTTGGGCTGCAGCCGGTTCCCCTTGAACCTACCTCGATCTGGGGGCAAGTCTGGGCTGACCTGGAGGCCGAGCAGGGAAATGCCTCCTAGAGGAAGGTCCCAGAGCCCAGGAGCACAAAGCGGGGCCCCTGGGGGAGGAGGAGGAGTTTGCCAGATGGGGAAGAGGGCACGGGGTAAACGGGGGCCCAGTCACCAGGCAGAGGACAAAGGCTGAACACAAGGACAAAGGCTTGGAGGAGCAGAAGATCCTGGTTTGAGACACAGAGACAGATAGTGGTAGAGACAGAGGACAGAGGAGGCAGGGGCCAGGTGGGGCCTGGGCGTGGGCACCTGGTAGACTTGGGATGGGCGCTGCTCTGGGTTTCTGATCCTGATGGGAGCGGAAGCAGAGGCTACAAAGGAAGCCAGCAGGGTCCTTACAGAGAGCTGGGGTGGCCGTAGAGAGGGAGGTGGGGATTGAGAGCTATCGGGGGTGTGGAGGGTGGAGGGGAGTTCAGGAGTCCTCATGATGGTTTGTGGATGGGGGAGGGGCAGGCCAGCCCTGGCCTGGGCAAGTGGGGTGAGGGTGGGAATCTCCAGCTCTGGGACCAGGGATCAGGTGTGATGAGAGGGTGGGTTTAGCTCTGTGGCCTCCTGGGGGGCATGGGGGGTGTGAGGATCCCTCAGGATGGAGTCCCAGGAGCAGTGAGACCACAGCTGGAGGCACCAGTGAGAGGACACGACCCCAGGATGGAGCCCCCCAGGGCCCCCAGCAGGGTAGGGGCAGAGGGAGGGGAAAGAGACACACTC
>NW_016809251.1:0-1916 GCF_001698545.2 Rhinopithecus bieti
AATATACAATGGTTACTTGATATTTTCATTTGGATATTTGATTAACTGCTTAAACCTAGCATGCCAAAAGATGACTGTTTCATTTTCCTCCCCAAATACATTTCTCTCTAGTCTTTTACCTACCTTCACATGAGTGAACTTAGTAAAATAACTACCATTTCTAGCTTTTAAATCTTTAAAATTGTGTATTAAGGAATGTTTTATAATTTTGTTTTATGATCTGCCCCTTCTTCCTTCCCTTTTAATCTCTATATAAACTTAATTTTATGCATTAAAAATGTAATTTTATAAGATATGTAAAACATACGTGTGTATATATATATAGACACATATATAAAGTGTCTTTATGTTATCTATATATAAAGAGATTACACATGAGAATTTGGCTTACGTGAAAACTGGTAAGATCAATGGATTAGAAAGTTTCTCTGGAGCTCTGGAGTGGTGAGGTGTGAGTAATTGAGTTGGTGAGCTAGAAAAGTATACTTTTGATTATACGTTTGAATTGGGGATGAAGGTATTGGTTATAAAGATCTAGGTCAAACCCGTGAGAGTAGGTAATTGAAGAAAGTAGAGGAAAAACATTTTAGAGATGGGAATGAAATGGTACTACACAATATGTTGAATGGATCATACGTGTTTGCTGAAGTTATTAGAAATGATGGCAAAAGTGGTGGAAGGGAATCTAGTTATTCAATAAATAAGGAAGTAATCAGTTGATTAGTAGCTAAAAGTAATGAATGAAAATAGTAGATGGTTCAAACTAGATCAGGAGCTTCAAAAATATCTCTAGTGTTTGGAGAATGGAGGATTGGAAATGTTTAAGGCATATCTGTTACTTCATATTTAATTCTTACGAGTATTGCCTAATTTGTTAGTATCAATGCAGCATTAAAATTCTCATTCATGTGGCCCATTTTAAATGGATATTTTAAATAAATATTGACAGAAAAAGTTTAAGAATAATATCACTGACAGCAACTTAGAAGTTTGTGAAAAGGGAGAAGAATTTATTTTAAATTTTTGGTAAAACACTGTTTTTGAACACATACTACCTCATAAGACCATACAATTCTTGTTAAAATACACATGCTTGTATCATTGTTAGAGCGAATGAGTTGACAAATTACTGAGTTTTGGACTATCTGGAATTGTTTTGGAAATTGATCTCTAAGGCTAAATAGTGTGGCACCATAATTATTGAGTTTAGATGAGGGAAAGGAAGCAAGGACACCCTTGGATAAATGCAATGTCAAAGCAGGGTTGAAGGCAATAGTCATGCCTAGCATGGAGGAAATCCTTAATGACACTTTTTACAGAGTTCAAAAAAACCATTGCAATTCCCTTTAACTGACATGAATAAGAGTCATCTGTCAGCAAGAACACTTAAGGCTACCCAACTAAATTGGTTTGAGGCATCCTGCAGGAAACCAAATCTAATCTAATCAATAATACTGACACACCAAAGAGAGGTATGTAGGAGCAATTTTAAAAATGAGGAATAATATAAATTTTAAAATGTCAGGGTTTTTCCCTTTTAAGTTCCTGAGAACTAAAATTTAAAGTAATATTTATGTAGTTTAATGTTCTCTCCAGTTACAGAAAAAGCACTATTTTGCTGTTGTTTTCATTTGAGGGATAAATGGCTTAACATTTAATTATACATATATGCATTCCTGAATATTTGCATGTATATATGTATATTTCTCAACAAATATATATGTGGGTCTTTATATGTGTGCATGTATTATAGTATAATACACATTATTAGGTACATAATACATGTTATACATACAATAATACATATTATTAATACATAAATATAATTATAATATAACATACAGTTTAACCCTGATAAATAAGAGTGTTCTATTACAGCTTTGTTTAAATTCAAGTTATGTTTTGCTTTTATTACT
>NW_016809252.1:0-1354 GCF_001698545.2 Rhinopithecus bieti
GAAAAGGCAAGGATAAGAATTCTCCTTTAGAGTCCCTATAGAGAATGCAGCCTGGCTGACACTTTGATTTCAGCCCGGTGAGACCTGTGTTGGATTTCTGACCTGCAGAACTGTCAGATAAAAACAATGTTGCTTTAAGCCACGAAGTTTGTGATAAGTTGTTACAGCAGCAATGGAAAACTAACACAGGTGTTCTGAAAAAACGAAAATAAACACTCAGGTCACCTCTAACACAAAGACCGTGGCCCAGCCACCCACATACTTTCCAGCTTTACCAAACACATAAAGACAGAATCCCAAATATTCATTTAGCACAAATGGGATACAGCCCGGGTAGTTTCTTTTCAAGCAACGCTGCTCCCTCTTTTCTCTGTCTCCTTCCTTATCCTGCTCTTCCCACTCATGCCTGCAGCTTACCTCCTCACCTTTGTCAAAGCAGGCTGATTTATCTGCTGGGAAACTATGAGAAGGAAAGGGTCTAAGGCAGGGTTTCTCAACTCCAGCACTATTGACATTTTGGGCCAGATGATCCTTGGTTGAGGCAGAGGATTGTTTCGTGCATTGTAGGATATTGATTGGTTGATTGATTGATTTTTTAAAATCGTTCATTCATTCACTCATTCAAGAGACCCCTGACTCTGTTCCCCAGGCTGGAGTGTAGTGATGCCATCACAGCTCACTGAAGCCTCAAACTCCTGAGCTCAGGCAATCCTCCCGCCTCGACCTCCTAAAGTGCTGGGATCACAGGTGTGAGCCAATGCACCCAGCCCACTGCAGGATGTTCAGCAGCATTTCTGGCGTCTATTCACTAGATGCCAGTATTGCTACCCTGCTTTCCCATTTGAGACAATCAAAAAGTGTCTCTAAACATTGCCAATTTCCTGCAAGGGCAAAATGGTCCCCAGTTGAGATCCACTGGTTTACAGAACATGGCAGTTAATGTGGGGGTCTGTGTTCTCTCCATCAGTTCCCTCCCATACACACATGGAAATGCTCCAACATGTGTGTGTATGTGTGTGTGTGTGTGTGTGTGTATATGTACTCTCTTACATTGCTGCTGGTCTCATTCAAATGAGTTTCCCAAGGATTCAGTCTGTTTGACATTTTAAAACAGCTCAAACTCAGAATTCAACCACAGGCTTTTTTTTTTTTTTTTTTTTTAATGACCTCACTACACTTATTCCCAGCCACAGGCAAGGGAAACATGGCTTTTCCACAATGGCCCATAGCCCAACCTAGCCAACAAGCTCACAATCCATCCATACTGCTGCTATAGAGGTGACAGAGGTCAGCGCTTGCCATTCGACTGTTACAGAGAACTTTCTTTTTTTTTTCTTTCTTTTTTTTTTTTTGG
>NW_016809253.1:0-1160 GCF_001698545.2 Rhinopithecus bieti
AAGGAGTCTCACTCTGTCACCCAGGCTGCAGTACAATGGCACAATCTCAGCTCTGCAAAATCTGCCTCCCGGGTTCAAGTGATTCTCCTGCCTCAGCCTCCCGAGTAGCTGGGATTCCAGGCTCCCCCACCACCCCCCACCACGACACCCAGCTAGATTTTGTATTTTTTTTAGTACAGACGGGGTTTCACTATGTTGGCCAGGCTGGTCTCGAACTCCTGACCTCAAGTGATCTGCCCGCCGCAGCCTCCCAAAGTGCTGAAATTACAGTCGTGAACCACTGCATCTGGCTGATCTTCATGTTTAAGCATCATGCTGACCTATCCAATTAAAACTGTATCATCTAGCTGTATATACTTTAATTATTGTAAGAAACTGTTGTAAATAGTAACTCAAGGAATTGGACATTAAATTAAAATTGTCAAAAGTAACATTGAATCCTCCTGATATTACTTAAAATATGTATTTTACCCATTGGTTGAACACTCTTAAATAGAACCTGGTGGAGAGTCTAAAATCTAACAACAGCAACAGAAGACAAATTGCTACTCTGTTACTCACAAGGGAAACTGATTGAACAATCCATTTTTGTTGGCAGTCACCCATTTCTACCTAAGAAACGATCACCTTTAAACAATGAGGTTCAAGAATGTGAAGATGCTTACTATTCTTATAACATCTGCGTGAACATTAAGGCCATCATAAATTTTAATTCTTGGAAATCATTTTCTTTTATGCATGGGAGTTCAGGACATACTTGCAACATATCATTTTCATCATTTTCATTGTGAATAGTTGCTGATAGTTATCTTTTTAAATTCCCGTCCCTCTCAAATTATAAAAGGCAGCTTAATTTTCCAAGGACAATTTACTTTTTGAAGGAGGCATTCTTAACCAGTGACCTATATGTGCATACAAAATCCCCTCCAGTTCTGAAAAGATGTGTGTGTTCATTGTTCTGGATGAGGCCAATCATTTTGATCAGTTACTCAAAAGTATTTGTAACTAAAAGGATGCCAAAAATTGCCACTTAAGTGATGATATTCTGTTTACTCTTGCTGATATTTTGAGAAATGTCAGAAAAAAAAATCTTGTCATATAGGAAACCCATCTGTCAGCTCTCAAAATAAAGCCCAGTGATTTCTGTTTTCAGACAGCAG
>NW_016809254.1:0-401 GCF_001698545.2 Rhinopithecus bieti
GCCGAGCGCGCCCTGAAGGCGCAGCAGCGCGACGTGGACGGCACCACGCTGGCCCGCCTGGATCTGGAAAAGAAGGTGGAGTCGCTGCTGGACGAGCTGGCCTTCGTGCGCCAGGTGCACGACGAGGAGGTAGCTGAGCTGCTGGCCACGCTTCAGGCGTCGTCGCAGGCGGCGGCCGAGGTGGACGTGGCTGTGGCTAAACCAGATCAGACCTCGGCGCTGAGGGAGATCCGTGCCCAGTATGAGGCCTTGGCCGCTAAGAACCTGCAGTCCGCGGAAGAATGGTACAAGGCCAAGTTCGCCAACCTGAACGAGCAGGAGGCGCGCAGCACCGAGGCCATCCGGGCGAGCCGCGAGGAGATCCACGAGTACCGGCGCCAGCTGCAGGCGCGCCATCGAGA
>NW_016809255.1:0-822 GCF_001698545.2 Rhinopithecus bieti
AGGATAAAAATTATAGTTAACATGTAAGTCTGTATAAAATATACCAAAAGATGTGTTTTTAGGGAGAAAAAGAAAGCTTTTGTCTAATTCAGAAGTTATCAAGAAGTTAATTCAAATTATGAACTTAAAAGTGTTATTTATGAAATATGGTAGTAAGGACCCAGTAAGTAAGTGAGATAGATTTGAAGAAAGTTATGGACATGAAGGTGTACTTTTGGTAAAGAGGATTATAAAGAAGAGAATAATTTATACGAGAAAAGATCTCGTATGGTGAATTTTGTCCTAAAGTAAAATGACTGTTTATTAAAATAAATCTAGAACAAAACAAAGTCTAAGCATATTATAGATGGTCTGTGTAAATCATATGTAGTTTTCCTGTTTCTCTGTGTGTCTGTCTTCTGGTACATACAGAGAAAATAGGAAACTGAAAAAGTTTAGATAACAAAATATTTTTTAAACCTAATAGAAAAGTTGAGAAATTTGGCTAATTAACATTGCTCATAGTTAATGCCCTTAGTCTTGATGAAGGCAAAATAATCAATAATGTAAAAAATATATTGGCAGTTTCGCAATTTCTGAAAATATAGCTAAGCATGAAGCCAGGTTTAGCATGGAGCCAAATTTCACATACATTTTTGTATCGCTTCACACTGTCTTTGATATTCTACATAGATGGTATGACCACTAGGGTACTTACTGGTCATGTACCTGAAGTGAATTTCTTAATTGCATCTTAATTGCACAAATTGTGTAGTAGTCGTGGTGAACTTAAAGATGTTAAATTGTGTATTGGGACTAAAATATTTACCACATGTTTTTTTT
>NW_016809256.1:0-7419 GCF_001698545.2 Rhinopithecus bieti
AGCTACTCAGGAGGCTGAGGCAAAAGAATCACTTGTTTCCAGGAGGCGAAGGTTGCAGTGAGCCGAGATTATGCCACTGCACTCCAGCCTGGGCAACAGAGCAAGACTCCATCTCAAAAAAAATAATTAAAAAAAAAATATATATATATATATACACACACACACACATATCTACATACACACAGAGGTGAGGTCTTGTCTATGTTGCCCAGGCTGGTCTCGAACTCCTGGGCTCAAGTGATCCTCCCACCTGGACCCTCCAAAATCCTGGGATTACAGGGGTGAGACACCGCGCTGGGCCAAATCCCTCTCTTGACACATCACCTCCCCGCCAAAGGCAGTTGTCCTTTCTGACTTCAAACACCGTGCCTTTGTTTTGTCTGGGCGTGGACATGATATAAATGGAATCATTCATGTTCTTTTGTGTCTTCTTTTGCTTTAACATAGTCAGTTTGAAATGCAGCCACGTTGTTGAGTGGATGCATGGGCTGTCCTGTTGGCAGTGGTGGTGGTGAGTGGAATTCCATTATATGACTATAGCTCAGTCTGTGATTCCATTCTCCTGTGGGTGGACCTACAGGCTATTTCCCATGTCGGGCTATCTAAGAATCAGGTGCCTTGCGTTTCTGACAGCTGGACTGGAGGTGTCTTCCTCTGGGGAAGGCTCTGCAGGGCCACCTGCTGGACCATTTTGGGGCATGGCCACTGACATTCACCTCTCCATTTGTCCCCATCAGCGAGCCCCATGCCCGTTTCTACGCGGCCCAGATCGTTCTGACCTTCGAGTATCTGCACTCGCTGGATCTCATCTACAGGGACCTGAAGCCGGAGAATCTGCTCATTGACCAGCAGGGATACATTCAGGTGCCCACCAGGCTGGGCGAGGGGCAGCCCCGGGGAAGCCGTGGCCTGGACCCTCCCTTCCTGCCAACTGCCTGTTCTTGTGCCCACAGGTGACAGACTTCGGTTTCGCCAAGCGCGTGAAGGGCCGCACTTGGACCTTGTGCGGCACCCCTGAGTATCTGGCCCCTGAGATTATCCTGAGCAAAGTAGGCGCCTCCCCAGCCCTCCCCTTCCCCTGAGGCCGGCTCTGCTCTCCTGCTCGCCCCCTCCTCACCCTGTGCCCCCCCATCTTGCTCCAGGGCTACAACAAGGCCGTGGACTGGTGGGCCCTGGGGGTTCTTATCTATGAAATGGCCGCTGGCTACCCGCCCTTCTTCGCAGACCAGCCCATCCAGATCTATGAGAAGATCGTCTCTGGGAAGGTGAGGTCCGGCTGCGGGGACACAGTCCTGGAAGAAACAGACCCTTCCCTGCTCACCCGTCCTACTCCCTGGGGAGCCCTGCTTGTTGTCAGAATAATCTAGAAGTTCCTTAAGTCAGGCCAGGTGGTGAAGCTGGACGCACTGGCCACACTGAGGCCAACACCTCAAGCCCCCCTCGCTGTCCAGCCCCAACCCCACGTTCCAGAATCCCAAGGGCTTCCAAAACCCCAAGCCTCACAGGAACTTCTTGGCCGCAGAACACAAACCGCCCTGCCAGGCAACCCTCCTTGTCACTCCTTGTCCCAGTTAGTGTGAGTTTTCACAAATTCCAAGGCAGAAAAACCAGTGTATTTGGTTCCTGTTCCCAGGTGCTGTCCGCAGCCTCACCAAGGAGTGCTCTCACTTAACGTTTACAGCCCATGCTTCCTCTCCCAAACCCAGACTTGCCTAACTGAGGGTTCGGATGAGGGGTGCTGAAACCATCTCAGCTCACATCTATGACAGGTGCAAAGTGCCCGCCATCCACCGGGCCCTAGAATCCCCCCATCAGTCACACCCTGAGATGGTGGCACCCTCTGCAGGAGAGGTGAGGAAACAGGCTGGGAAAAGGGATGTGTCTTGGCCAAGATCACACTTTGGTGAGTAGGTAATCATCGTAGGCACTGAGCAGGAGAGAGGTTGGGGACCCCACCTGTGCCCTCAGCTCAACCACCTTGCTGGGAAGACCCGACCATCTCCCGACTTGGTCCAGCATCTCCTACACAGGAGCTTTTGGTCGGCCCAGAGTCACGACACTGTGGTGGGAGCATCCTCAGGCTCAGCCTGGGCCCCAGCCCGGGCCCCAGTCCCAGCTCTGCCACTGATTGGCTTTGAAACTTTGCATTTGGGTGCAATGGCTCACGCCTGTAATCCCAGCACCTTGGGAAGTGGAGGCTTGAGGCCAGCAGTTCCAGACCAGCCTGGGTAACAAAGCCAGACCCCATCTCTTAAAAAAAAAAAAAAGCTAAAAATTAGCTGGGCATGATGGTGCGCCCCTGTACTCCCAGCTTATCAGGAGGCTGAGGCAGGAGGATCGCTTGAGCCCAGAAGTTCAAGGCTGCAGTGAGCTGTGACTGTGCCACTGCAAACCAGCCTGGGTCACAGAGCCAGACACAGTCTTTTAAAAAAATTCAGGCAAGTGGGGTGCCCGGCTGGACACATAGCATCACTAAAAGGGAAAGAGGAAGGCCTGGCACGATGGCTCACGCCTGTCATCACAGCACTTCGGGAGGCTGAGGCAGGTGGATCACGAGGTCCGGAGTTCAAGAGCAGCCTGGCCAACATGGTGAAACCCCATCTCTACTAAAAATACAAAAATTAGCTGGGCATGGTAGCAGGCATCTGTAATCCCAGCTACTCGGGAGGCTGAGGCCAGAGAATTGCTTCAACCCAGGAGACGGAGGTTGCAGTGAGCCGAGATCACGCCATTGCACTCCAACCTGGACGACAGAGCAAGACTCCGTCTCAAAAAAAGGGAAAGATGAGGCATCTGCCATGGGTGGAATAGAAACTGCCAATAAAATGGCCCAGAGTAGGCCGGGCACCGTGGCTCACGCCTGTAATCCCAGCACTTTGGGAGGCCGAGGCGGGCAGATCACGAGGTCAGGAGTTTACGATGAGCCTGACCAACATGGTGAAACCCTGTCTCTACTAAAAATACAAAAATTAGCCAGGTGTGGTGGCATATGCCTGTAATCCCAGCTACTCAGGAGGCAGAGGTTGCAGTGACCTGAGATTGCACCACTGCACTCTAGCCTGGGCAACAGAGAAAGACTCCATCTCAGGAAAAAAAAAAAAAAAAAAATAGAAAAGAAAAAGCCGGCGCGGGTGGTCAGCCTGTAATCCCAGCCACTTTGGGAGGCGGGACGGCGCGGCTCCGGGTCAGGAGATCGGACCATTCCTTGGCGACACGGTGAACCCGCGTCTCTACTAAAATACAAAAACTAGCCAGGCGAGAGGGGCGCAGTTCCTGACTGTCCCAGGCTACTTGCGGAGGCTGAGCGCAGGGAATGGCGTGAATCCGGAGGCGGAGTTGCAGTGAGCTGCAGATCCGGCCTGGTACTCCAGCCTGGGGACACAGCCGAGACTCCGCTCTCAAACAAAAACGAAAAAGAAATGGCCGAGTGGGAAAAAAAAAGAAGGAAAGACATCACAGACGATGCCCATTAGAGAAGATGCCCATGCTTCCCTTCTTTGTAGCATTTTCTAGGCTTCCCCCAACCGCTCAGTGGTATTTCTCCCTAGTGCCGCCCTGGGATATCTGCCGCACTCTGAGAGGCCATGCACAGGCCCGGAGCAGGGTTAAGGGCGCATGCAGGGTCACCAGCGTGCTAGAGGCCACGCAGGAAGCCAAGAAGTCGTTTCTTGCAACTATAACGTCAGTGATGACTTGGCTACAAGGCTGTGCGGCTCAGAGCGTATGGGGAAACTTTCAGAAGAGTTGAGCTGGGCTTTAAAGAGTGGAACGCCTTGCTATGCGAAAGAGCGGAGAGAAAAAGTTGTCATAGCATGAATATTTCAGAGTCTCTGAACCCAGCAGAGATGCTTCG
Organism: Rhinopithecus bieti; assembly: GCF_001698545.2. Lineage (NCBI taxonomy): Eukaryota > Metazoa > Chordata > Mammalia > Primates > Cercopithecidae > Rhinopithecus > Rhinopithecus bieti. The sequence goes on from NW_016809256.1 coordinate 3,854, forward strand.
CGCGGCAGGCAGCAGCAGCGCAGCTGAGCATAAGTTCTGAGTCGCAGTGCACCTGAGATGAAACTGCCCTTCCATGCCTTCAATGTGACCTTGGAAGAGCCCTGTTAACACTTCAACTTCGTTCTCCATTCTCTGAAATGGATAATGATCATGCACTTTCCTTAGGCAATGGTCTTAAAAAAGGGCGACCGCCTTTCCGCATCACCCTTGCTGGTGGATTTGTTAGAAATGCAGTCTATCGCGGCCAGCATGGTGGCTCACAGCTGTAATCCCAACACTTGAGGGAGGGCGAGGGTGGATCACCTGAGGTGAGGGTTCAAGGACCAGCCTTCCAATATGGTGAAACCTTGCTCTCTAAAATCAAAAATTAGCAGGTGTCAGGGCGTGAGGCGCTGTGATCCGCTACTCAGGAGGCCTGGACAGGAGCATTCCTTGAGACCAGGAGGCGGAGTTGCAGTGAGCCCAGGATCACCACTGCCCACTCAGCGTGGGCCTACAGAGTGAGCAGGAGTGAGCTTTTTTTTTAATGCGATTCGTTGCTTGGTGCGGTGGGCTCCGCCTATATCCCGCACTCATTGGGGCCAAAGCAGGAGGATCGGTCGACTAGGAGTTCAAGCCGCCTGGGCGATGTAGTGAGACCTGTCTCTACAAAAACTTAATACTAGCTCTTGCGAATTTTTAAGAGTTTGTTTAAAAAGAACATGCAGCACTTCTTTCGGCCCAGTTTCACTTCTAAATGCGCAAACTGCTAGTGTAGGCTCCAAGCGAGCTGCTTTTCGGATGCTGCAGGCACTCAGCTTGGAGGGGCCCCCCACCCAGTAGGCTGGTTTGGATGGAGAAAGAGGGGCCTCATGGGCTCAAGTTCAGACTTTTCCTCCCCCTGCCTTTACCCTTCCCCTCAGGTGACAGGCGCTTCCTCCCACTTCAGCTCTGACTGAAGCGACCTGCTGCCGGACCTCCTGCAGGTATATATCTACCACAGCGCTTTGGGAACTCAGAAATGGGGGTCAACGGATTATCAGAACCACAAGTGGGTTTGGCCACAACTGACTGTGATCGCCGTCTACCAGAGGAAGGTGGGTTCCTCCTTAAGCTGCTGAGGTTTGGGAGCAAGTCACGAGTTGCGGGGGACAGCCATAGTGAGAGAGAGAAGAGAATACAGGTCAGGACGCGAGCCTAGGTAGGAGCTCCCAGGCGCAGTGGGGCTCTAGAAATGGGCGTTCTGGGGTCATTTGGGCTTCCATGACCTTGTGCAGCGATGCTCTTTGGGAACATAATTTCCCTTTGATGACGTTGCGCTAATTCAGAGTTCGGCTGTTACGAGGCAATCATCCCTAATGGGTAGCACAGGCCTGAGTCGGAGGTATATCTCATTGAATGTTAGGCCTTCGTATTTTATTGTTTGTAATAATGTTATGGTTGAATGCTGCAGGTCTGGGTGATTCTTGATCCCTCTCAGGTGGAAGCTCCCTTCTACCACAGTTTAAAGGCCCGCTGGGAGATACCGGAGTAACTTTGACGATATGAGGGAAGAGAAATCGCGGTCTCCATCAGATGAGAAAGTCTGGCAGGAGTTTCTGACGTTTTAGGCGGTGTGCCTGTGCCCATGGTTTCTTTTCTTTTTTTTTTTGGCTGGGGGGGTGGGGGGTTGGATTGACAGCCAGAGGGCCCAGAGTTCCTTGCATCTAATTTACCCACCACCTCCAGGGTTTGGGGGGAGCAGGCAGCCCAGACTAGATCAGGGGCAGAATCCAGCTGCTTCCCCCTCTCCCCTTTGCCCTCCGCCCCCTCCCCCACTTTTCCCTTCCCCTTCCCCAGCCCACAGCTCCCCCAGCCCTCGCCGAGCCACCCGGAGTCCTACTTCTGCCTGTTGTTAAACGGTTTCTCAACTCCAGTCAGACCAGGTCTTGCTGGTGTATCCAGGGACAGGGTGTGGAAAGAGGGGCTCACACTTAACTCCCCACCCACACCCCCATCCCACCCAACCACAGGCCCCACTTGCTAAGGGCAAAAGAACGAAGCGCCAACCTTCCTTTCGGAGTAATCCTTACTGGGAAGGAGAGATTTTTAGTGACATGTTCAGTGGGCTGCTTGCTAGAATTTTTTTTAAAAAACAATTTAAAATCTTATTTAAGTTCCACCAGTGCCTCCCTCCTTCCTCTACTCTCACCCCTCCCATGTCCCCCCATTCCCCAAATCCATTTTAAAGAGAAGCAGACTGACTTTGGAAAGGGAGGCGCTGGGGTTTGAACCTCCCCGCTGCTAATCTCCCCTGGGCCCCTCCCCGGGGAATCCTCTCTGCCAATCCTGCGAAGGTCTAGGCCCCTTTAGGAAGCCTCCGCTCTCTTCTTCCCCAACAGACCTGTCTTCACACTTGGGCTTTGAGAGCCAGACAAAGCAGCTGCCCCTCTCCCTGCCAAAGAGGAGTCATCCCCCAAAAAGACAGAGGGGGAGCCCCAAGCCCAAGTCTTTCCTCCCAACAGCGTTTCCCCCAACTCCTTAGTTTTATTCTCCGCTAGATTTTAATGTCCAGTCTTCCCTCAGCTGAGTGGGGAGGGCATCCCTGCAAAAGGGAACAGAAGAGGCCAAGTCCCCCAACGCCATGGCCCGAGGTTCAAGGCTAGAGCTGCTGGGGAGGGGCTGCCTGTTTTACTCACCCACCAGCTTCCGCCTCCCCCATCCTGGGCGCCCCTCCTCCAGCTTAGCTGTCAGCTGTCCATCACCTCTCCCCCACTGTCTCATTTGTGCTTTTTTCTCTCGTAATAGAAAAGTGGGGAGCCGCTGGGGAGCCACCCCATTCATCCCCATATTTCCCCCTCTCATAACTTCTCTCCATCCCAGGAGGAGTTCTCAGGCCTGGGGTGGGGCCCCGGGTGGGTGCGGGGGCGATTCAACCTGTGTGCTGCGAAGGACGAGACTTCCTCTTGAACAGTGTGCTGTTGTAAACATATTTGAAAACTATTACCAATAAAGTTTTGTTTAAAAAAAAAAAAGTGTCGCTGGTGTTCTCGACTTCGATCACCCACCCACACACCCCCAGGGGGTTGGAAAGGGAATTTCGGACCCCAGAGTGCAGGCCGATCAGGTCCCGGCTTGAAGTCCTTGTAAACAGGGTTTAGCTGAAATTCCGGCACTCCTTCGACCCCGCAGGAGAAACGAGCGTCAAACCGCCCTCTGACCCCAGATTCGGGGTCCCCAAATCCGCGGCGCGCCCCCTCGGCGTCCAGCCCGGGACCGAGAGGGCGCTCTAGGGAGGCGCTGGGGCCGGCGCACCAGAAGGCCGAGGGGCGGCGGGGGCGGCCCTGGCAGGGGAGTAGAAGGGGAGAGGGTGCGCGCCCCCCTCCCCGCATCCTTAGCGCCGGGCCAGGCGCGCCTGAGGGACGCGGGGGCGGCGGCAGCAAGAGGGTCACCGCAGCACCCTGCGAGCGCGGCAGCCCCGGCCCGCGGGCGGCGAGTTCCCGGTAAGTGCGGTCCGGAGAGCGGAGCGCGCCGGGGAGGCGTGGAGAGGGGGGCTGGGCGCCGGGAACGTCTGGGTCCCGCGCCCAATGGCTGGAGGGCGGACGAGC
>NW_016809257.1:0-3514 GCF_001698545.2 Rhinopithecus bieti
TGCTCTCTGAGAAACTGCCTTCTGATGTGTGCATTCATCTCAAAGAGTTAAAACCTTCTTTGGATTCAGCAGTTTGTAAACACTGTTTTTGTCCACTCTCTGAATAGACATTTAGGAGTTCACTGAGGTCAACGGTGAAAAAGCTAATATCCCAGGATAAAAACTAGAAGGAAACTCTCTGAGAAACCTCTTTGGATGTGTGCATTCATCTCACAGAGTTAAATCTTTCTTTGGACTCAGTAGTTTGGAAACACTCTTTTTATCCTTTCTGCAAATAGACATTTGGGAGCTCATTGAGGCCAATGGCAAAAAAGCAAATATCTCAGAATAAAAAGTAGAAGAAAGCTATCTGAGAAACAGCTTTGTGATATGTATATTCATCTCATAGAGTTGAAACTTTCTTTTCATTCAGCAAGTTGAAAGCACTGTTTTGTAGAATCCAAAATAATTGGGAGCACATTGAGGCCTATGATGAAAACAAAATGTCTTCAAATAAAAACTAGAAGGAAGCCTTCTGACAAACTGTTTTGTGATGTGTGCATTCATCTCACACAATGAAACCTTTCTTTGGATACAGCAGTTTGGAAACACTGTTTTTGTCCTTACAGCAAATGGAAATTTGGGAGCTCATTTAGGCCAATGGTGAAAAAGCAAATATCCCAGGATAAATACTAGAAACAAGCTATCTGACAAACTGCTTTGTGATTTTACATTCATCTCACAGAGTTAAACTTTTCTTTTCACTCACCATTTTGGAAATACTGTTTTTGTAGAATCCTTTAAAGGATATTTGGAAGCGCATGAGTCCTACAGTGAAAAAGAAAACATCCTCAGATAAAAAATAGAAAGAAGATTTCTCATAAACTACTTTGGATGTGCGCATTCATGTCACAGAGTTAAACTTTTTTTGATTCAGCAGTTTGGAAACACTCTTTTTGTCAATTCTGTGAATGGACATTTGGGAGCTCATTGAAGCCAATGGCGTAAAAGTGAATATCCCAGGACAAAAACCATAGGGAAGCTATCAGAGAATCCGTTTTGTTATGTGTGCTTTCATTTCACAGAGGTAAACCTTTATTTTCATTCAGCAGTTTGAAAACCCCGTTTTGGTAGAAGCTGCGAAGGGATGTTTTTGAGAGCATTGAGGCCTGTGGTGAAAAAGTAAACATCTTCATATAAAAACAAGAAAGAAGCTCTGAGAAACTGCTTTGTGATCTGTGCATTCATTTCATAGAGTTAAACATATCTTTGGATTCAGCAGATTACAAACTCTGTATTTGTCAATTCTGCAAATGGACATTTGGGATCTCATTGAGGCCAATGGCAAAAAAGTGAATATTCCAGGATAAAAACTAGAAGGAAGCTATTTCAGAAACTGCTTTGTGATGTGTGCATTCATTTCACAGAGTTAAACTTTTCTTTTCATTCAGCACTTTGGAAGCACTGCTTTTACAGAATGTTCGGAGGGATAATTTACAGCCCTTTGAGGCCTGTGGTGAAAAAGGAAACATCTTCAGATAAAACCACAAAGAAGCTTTGTGAGAAACTGCTTTGTGATGTGTCCATTCATCTCACAAAGCTAAAGGTTTCTCTGGGTTCAGCAGTTTGGAAACACTCTTTTTCTCCATTCTGCAAATGGACATTTGGGAGCTCATTGAGGCCAAAGGCGAAAAGTGAATATCCCAGTATAAAAGTATAAGGAAATATTTGAAGAAACTGCTTTTGATGTCTGCATTCATCTCATGAAGTAAAACCTTTCTTTTCATTCAGCAGCTTGGAAACACTGTATTTCTACAACCTGCAAAGGGATATTTTGGAGCGAATAGAGGTCTATGTTGAAAGAGGAAACATCCTCATATGAAAACAACAAAGACACTTTCTGAGAAACTGCTTTGTGATGTGTCCATTCATCTCACAGAGTTAAAACTTTCTTTCAATTCAGCAGTTTAGAAACACTGTTTTTGTAGAATATTTGAAAGGATATTTTAGAGAGCACTGAGGACAATTGTGAAAAAGTGAATATCCCAGGACAAAATAAGAACTCTATCTAAGAAACTGCTTTGTGATGTGTGCATTCATGTCACAGAGGTAAACCTTTCTTTTCACTCAGGAGTATAATAGAAACACTGTTTTTGTACAACCTGCAAAGGGATATTTAGGAGCGCATTGAGGTCTATGGTGAAAAGGATACATCTTCAGATAAAACTACAAAAGAAGCTTTCTGAGAAACTGCTTTGTGTTGTGTGCATTCATCTCACAGAATTCAACTTTTCTTCAGATTCAGCAGTTTAGAAACACTGTTTATCTCCATTCTGTGAGTGGACATTTTAGAGTAAATTGAGGTCAGTGGCCAAAAGGGAATAACCTACGATAAAAACTAGAAGGAAGGTATCTGAGAAACCAATTTGTGATGTATGCATTCATCCCACAGAGTTAAACCTTTCTGTTCATTCAGCCGTTTTGAAACACTGTTTTTGTAAAATCTGCAAAGGAATATTTAGGAGTGCATTAGGCGTACAGTGAAAACAGAAACGTCTTCAGATAAAAACAATAAAGAAACTTTCTGTGAAACTGATTTCCAATGTGTGTATTCATCCCATAAAGTTAAACTGTCTTTGGATTCAGCGCTTGGAAAAACGGTTTTTGTTCATCCTCCATATGGACTTTTGGGAGGTCACTGAGTCCAATGGCAAAGACATGACTCCCAGGATAAAAACTAGAAGGAAGCTATCTATGAAACCGCATCATGATGTGTGCATTCATCTCGCAGAGGTTAGCTTTCCTTTTCATTTAACAGTTGGGAAACAATGTTTTTGTAGAATCTCCAAAGGGATATTTTGGAGCTCATTGAGGTCTATGGTGAAAAAGGAAATATCTTCACATCAAAAGTAGAAAGAAGCTTTCTGAGAAACTGCTTGTGATGTGCACATTCATCTCACAGAGGTAAAATTTTCTTTGGAATCAGCAGTTTGGAAACACTGTTTTTGTCCATTTTGCAAATGGACATTTGGGGGTTCACTGAGGCCAATGGCAAAAAAGCAAATATCCCAGGATAGAAACTGGAAGGAAGTTATCTGAGAAACCAATTCGTGATGTGTATATTCACCTTGCAGAGTTAAAGATTTCTTTTCATTCAGCACTTTGGAAACACTGTTTTTGTAGAAACTATGAAGGCTTATTTGGGAGCACATTGAGACTTTTGGTGAAAAAGGAAATAACTTCAGATGAAAACTAGAATGAAGTTTTCTGAGAAACTGCATTGTGATGTGCGCATTCACCTCACAGAGTTAGCCCTTTCTTTAGAGTCAACGCTTTGGAAACCCGTTTTTGTCCATTCTGCGAATGGACATTTGGGAACTCATTGAGGCCAATGGCAAAAATGCAAATATCTAAGGATGAAAACTAGAAGGAAGCTATCTGACAAACTGCTTTGTGATGTGTGAATTCATCTGACAGAGTTAAGCCTTTCTTTTCATTCAGCCATTTGGAAACACTGTTTTCTAGAATCTGCAAA
>NW_016809258.1:0-3509 GCF_001698545.2 Rhinopithecus bieti
TTTTTTTCTCCCCACACTCCAGTAGCACCTGCAACACCTGTGAGACAGAATCACTCACTCCCCTGGAAAGGAAGCTGAGGCCAGGGAGCCAAGTGGTCTAGCTCAGCAGATTCCATCCCCATGGAGCCCAGCAAGCTAAGATTCACGGGTCTGAAATTCTCACTGCCAGCACAGCAGTCTGAAGTCAACCTGAGAAACTTGAGCTTGGTGCAGGGAGGAGTGTCTGCCATTACTAAGAGTTAGGTAGGTGGTTTTCTCCTCACAGTGTAAATAAAGCTACTAGAAGTTCAAACTAGGTGGAGCCCACCTCAGAGTGGCAAAGTCCTTGTAGAGAGGCTGCCTCTCTAGTTTCCTCCTCTTTGGGCAGGGCATCTCTGAAAGAAAAGCAGCAGGCCCAGTAAAGAGCTAACTGATAAAACTATATTTTCCCTGGGACAGAGCATCTGGAAGAAAGGGCAGATGTTGGTGCAGCTTCAGCAGACATAAATGTTCCTGCCTGCTGGTTCTGAAGAGACCAGTGTATCCCACAGCGGAAGACTCATGCTGTTCTAAGGGACAGACTGCCTCAAGTGGGTCTCTGACCCCAGTGCCTCCTGATGGGGAGAAATCTCCTAGCAGTGGTTGACAGACACTTCATGTGGGAGAGCTCTTGCTGGCATCTGGCATGTGCCCCTCTGTGATGAAACTTCCAGAGGAAGAAAGAGGCAGCAATCTTTGCTGTTACACAGCCTCCACTGGTGATACAAAGCAAATTGGGTCTGAGATGGACCTTCAGCAAACTCCAGTAGATGTGCAGCACAGGGAACTGAAAAATAGAAGGAAAACTAACAAACAGAAAGGTATAGCTTCAACATCAAAAAAAGAATGACCACACAAAACCTCATCCTAAGGTCACCAAGATCAAAGAACAAAGGTAAATAAATCCATGAAGATGAGGAAAAAACAGTTAAAAAAAAAAATGATTAGTAAAAACAAACCCCTCTGAGCTTAAAGAGCATGTCCTATCCCAATGCAAGAAGCTAAGAGCCTTGAAAAATGATTAGAGAAATTGCTAACTAGAAAAACCAGTTTAAAGAATAACATAAATGACCTGATGGAGCTGAACAACACAGCTTGAGAACTTCATGAAGCATACATAAGTATCAATAGTGTAATGAATGAAGTGGAAGAAAGGATATCAGACACTGAAGATCAGTGTAGTGAAATAAAGAGTGAAGACAAGATTAGAAAAAAAAAAAAAAGAATAAAAAGGAATGAACAAAGCCTTGAAGAATATGGGACTATGTGAAAAGACCAAACCTACATTTGATTGCTGTACTTGAAAGTGAAGGGGAGAACAGAATCAAGTTAGAAAACACTCTCCCAGATATTATCCAGGATAACTTTGCCAACTTAGGAAGACAGGCCAACATTCAAATTCAAAAAATACAGAGAACACCACAAAGGTACTCCTCAAGAACAGCAACCCTAAGCACATAATCGTCAGAATCATCAAATTTGAAATAAAGGAAAAAATGTTAAGAGCAACCAGAGAAAAAAGTTGGGTTACCTACAAAGGGAAGCTCATCACATTAACAGTAGATCTTTCTGCAGAAACCCTACAAGCCAGAAGAGAATGAGGGCAAATAGTCAACCTTCTTAAAGAAAAGAGCTTTCAACCCAGAAGTTTATATCCAGCCAAACTAAGCTACATAAGTGAAATCCTGTATGGACAGTCAAATACTGAGAATTTTGTCACCACCATGACTGCCTTACAAGACCTCCTAAAGGAAACACTAAATGTGGAAAGGAAACACTAGTACTAGTCACTGCAAAAACATGTGAAATTATAAAGATCACGAACACTATGAAGAAACTACGTCAACTAATGGACAAAACAACCAGCTAGCATCACAATGACAGAATCAGATTCACACATAACAATATTAACCTTCAATGTAAATGGGCTCAGTTTTGCAATTAAAAGACACAAACTGGCAAATTGGATGCAGCAAAACCCTTCAGTGTGCTGTACTCAAGAGATGCATCTCACATGCAAAGACACTTACAGTTTTAAAATAAAGGGACAGAGGAATATTTACCAACCAAATGGAAAGAAAAAAGAAAGCAGGAGTTGCAATCCTAGTCTCTGATGAAACAGACTTTAAACCAACAAAGATAAAAAAAAGACATAGAAGACCATTAAATAATGATTAAGGGATCAATGGAACAAGAAGAGCTAACTATCCTAAATATACATGCACCCAATGCAAGAGCACTCAGATTTCTCATGTAAGTTCTTAGAGACATACAAAGAGACTTAGACACCCATACAATAATACTGGGAGACTTTAACATCCCACTGTCAACATTAGACTAATCTATGAGACAGTAAATTAACAAGGATATTCAGGACTTGAACTTAACTCTGTACCAAGCAGACCTAATAGACATCTACAGAACTCTCCACCCCAAATCAGCAGAATATATGTTCTCCTGTGTGCAACATCAAACGTATTCTAAAACTGACCACATAATTGGAAGGAAAACACTCCTCAGTAAATACAAAAGAACAAAAATCCTAACAAACCGTCTCCCAGACCAAAGTGCAATAAAATTAGAACTCAGTACTAAGAAACACCCTCAAAAGCAGATAATTACATGGAAACTAAACACCCTACTCTTGAATGACGTTTTGGCACATAACTAAATTAAGGCAGAACGAAATAAGTTCTATGAAATCAGTGTGAACAAAGAAACAATGTATCTGAATCCCTGGCAAACAGCTAAAGCAGTGTTTACAGGAAAATTATAACACTAACTTCCCACAAAGAGAATGGGAAAGATCTAAAATTGACACCCTAACATCACAATAAAAGAACTACAGAAGCAAGAGCAAACACACTCAAAAGCTAGCAGAAGACAAGAAACAACTAAGATCAGAGCAGAACTGAAGGAGATAGAGACACAAAAACTCCTTCAAAAAATCAATGAATCTAGAAGGTGATTTTTTGAAAAGGTTAACAAAATAGATATACCGCTATCCAAACTAATAAAGACAAAAAGAGAGAAGAATCAAATAGAGATACACACACATACAAAATGATAAAGGTGATATCACCACTGATTCCACAGAAATCAAACTACCATCAAAGAACACTACAAAAATCAGAGAACACCTCTACACAGATTAACTAGAAAATCTGGAAGCAATGGATAATTTCCTAAAAACATGCTCTCTCCCAAGTCTAAATCAGGAAGAATTCAAATCTCTGAATAGACTAATAATAAGTTCTGAAATTGAGGCAGTAATTAATAGCCTACCAACCAAAAGTAAAACAAAACAAAACAAACAAACAAACAAACAATAAAAAACAGGATCAGAAGAATTCAAAGCCTAATTCTACCAAAGATAAAAAGGAGCTGGTACCATTCTTTCTGAAAATATTCCAAATAGAAAAAACGAGTCTTACCTAACTAATTTTATGAGACCAACATCATCTTGATACTAAAACCTGGCAGAGACACAG
>NW_016809259.1:0-1160 GCF_001698545.2 Rhinopithecus bieti
GTAGAGATGGGGTTTCACCGTGTTAGCCAGGATGGTCTCAATCTCCTGACCTAATGATCTGCCCGCCTCGGACTCCCAAAGTGCTGGGATTACAGGCATGAGCCATCTTGCCTGGTCTTTTTTTTTTTTTTTTTTGAGACAGAGTTTTACTTTGGCAGCCAGGCTGGAGTACAGTGGTGCGATCTCGGCTCACTGCAACCTCTGCCTCCTGGGTTCAAGCTATTCTCCTGCCTCAGCCTCCCAAGTAGCTGGGATCACAGGTGCACGCCACGACGCCTGGCTAATTTTTTGTATTTTTAGTAGAGACGAGGCTTCACCATGTTGGTGAAGACTACAGGCGCCCGCTACCTTGCCCGGCTAATTTTTTGTATTTTTAGGAGAGACGGGGGTTTCACCCTGTTAGCCAGAATGGTCTCGATCTCCTGACCTCGTGATCCGCCCGTCTCGGCCTCCCAAAGTGCTGGGATTACAGGTGTGAGCTACTGAGCCGGGCCTTTTTGTTTTGTTTTGTTTTGTTTTGTTTTGTTTTGTTTTGTTTTGTTTTGTTTGAGACAGAGTCTCACTCTTGTTGCCCAGGCTGGAGTGCAATGGTGTGATCTTGACTCACTGCAACCTCTTTCACATGGAGAAACCTCGTCTCTACTAAAAATACAAAATTAGCCAGGTATGGTGGTACATGCCTGTAATCCCAGCTACTCGGGAGGCTGAGGCCACAGAATCACTTGAACCTGGGAAGAGGAATATCACACCACTGTACTCCAGCCTGAGCAACAGAGCAAAACCCTGTCTCAAAAAAAATAAAAATAAAAACAAAAAAAACTATGTGTAGACTGGGCACGGTGGCCCACACCTGTAATCCAAGCACTTTGGGAGGCTGAGATGGGTGGATCACCTGAGACCAGAAGTTTGAGACCACCCTGGCCTACACGATGAAACCCCATCTCTACTAAAAATACAAAAAAATTAGCTGGGCATAGTGGCACACACCTGTTGTCCCAGCTACTTGGGAGGTTGAGGGAAAAGAATTGCTTGAACCTGGGAGGCAGAGGTTGCAGTGAGCCAAGATCACACCACTGCACTCCAGCCTGGGTGACACAGTGACTTCATCTCAAAAATAAAAATAAAACTATGTGTAAATTATTTAGAATTTTCTTTTTTTT
>NW_016809260.1:0-2566 GCF_001698545.2 Rhinopithecus bieti
AAAATTATCATATGTGAGCCAGAGGTTTAGACGAGCAAATCCAAATTTGGAGCATATGACAAGAAAACATATGCCAAAAGAAGTCTTGGATAGTGGGAAGGCAAGAGTGGCCCTTCAGATTTGCAATAAATCAAATCACAGTTATTTGTCCAATTAAATATAATTGGAGAGCACAATTTTAGCAAAACGCCAGCTCAAACAGAAGTTTCAGTTTGCCTTACAGAAGGTGAGCAGATATCTTTAAGTCCTCTTGGGTTCAAGGAAGGATGGTTTTGCTGTAAGGAGGTAGGCAAAAGTGTAAGCAGAGAAAATTCAGGCATCACTGGAAAAGTCTAGGGTACTTATTCTCAAAAGTGTGGTCTGAGATCAGCAGAATCAGTATCATGTGAAACTTGTTAGAAATGGAAATATTGGAAATATCAGAGTCGGGCACAGTGGCTTATGCCTGTAATCCCAGCACTTCAGGAGGCCAGGAGTTCTAGACCAACTTGGGCAACATGGAGAAACCTCATCTCTACTAAAATAAAAAAAATACTAGCTGGGTGTGGTGGCGCACACTTGTGGTCTCAGCTACTTAAAAGGATGAGGTGGAAGGATTGCTGTTGAGGGAAGTCAGGGACCCCAGAGGAACCAGCTGAAGCCATGGCAGAACATAAATTGTGAAGATTTCATGGACATTTATTCGTTACCCAAATTAATACTTTTATAATGTCTTACGCCTGTCTTTACTGCAATCTCTGAACATAAATTGCAAAGATTTCATGGACACTTATCACCTCCCCAATCAATACCCTTGTGATTTCCTATGCCTGTCTTGTCTTTAATCTCTTAATCCCATCATCTTCGTAAGCTGAGGAGGATGTATGTTGCCTCAGGACCCTGTGATGATTGCGTTAACTGCACAAATTTTCTGTAGAGCATGTGTGTTTGAACTATATGAAATCTGGGCACCTTGAAAAAAGAACAGGATGACAGCAATGTTCAGTGAACAAGGGAGATAACTTTAAACGGTGACTGCATGTGAGCCGGGCAGAACAGAGCCATATTTCTCTTCTTTCAAAAGCAAATAAGAGAACTATCACTGAATTCTTTTCTAAGCAAGGAACATACCTGAGAAAGAGAATGCGTCCCTCAGGGGAGGCCTCTAAAATGGCCACTTTGGGGATGACTGTCTTTTATCATGGTAGACAAAGGGATGAAATAAGCCCTGGTCTCCTGTAGCACTCCCAGGTTTATTAGGACAAGGAAGTTCCTGTCTAATAAATTTTGGTCAGACCAGTTGTCTGCTCTCAAACCCTGTCTCCTGATAAGATGTTACCAATGATAATGTGTGCCCGAAACTGCACTAACAATTTTAATTTCACCCAGTCCTGTGGTCCCGTGATCTCACCCTGCCTCCATTTGCTTTGTGATATTTTATTGCCTTGTGAAACAAATGTTCTCTGTGACCCACTCCCTATTCGTACACTCCCTCCCCTTTTGAAAATCGCTAATAAAAACTTGCTGGTTTTACGGCTTAGGGAGCATCACGGAACCTGCCGACATGTGATGTCTCCCCCAGACACTCTCTCTTTTGTACTCTTTCCCTTTATTTCTCAGACCAGCCGATGCTTAGGGAAATAGAAAAGAGCCCACGTGAATTGTGAATTATCGGGGGTGGGTTTCCCCCGATAGATTGCTTAAGCTCAGGAGGGTGAGAGTGATGTAAGCTGTATTCAGGCCTCTGCACTGCAGCCTGACTGACAGAGAGAAACAATGTCTCAAAAAAAGAAAAAAAAAGAAAGGCAAATAAATATCAAGTTGTATTCCAGATTACTAAATCTGAAACTTTGTGGGGTTAGGGCCTAGAATTTGCACATTACACCAGGTGATTATGATCTCTGCTAAAGCTAGAGTCACTGGTTGATAATTGCCAGTTAGTATCAGCTTGAATGTGAATCAACTCCATCAATAAAAAGTGGCCTTTAAATTGACTTAAAGCATGGGAAAGGTGATAAAGTGAGAAATGCAAGTAAAGAGAGTTGATACTGAATTCGGGAATTTGAGGTTTCATGAATATGATTATTTAGTGGACAGAATCTGTGGTAAGTAAAGGTAGCATGCTTTTTTCTTCTGGAATCATTCTCCATCAGCAAATAACAAAGCTGTAAAAGGGTGTTACCAGTTAAGTCAGCTGACTGTCCACCAAAATACATATTCCCCTTCCTTTGGCCCAAAACTACATAGCAATTAGGCATGGCATGTGATTGAGCTCTCTCCTCTGGCATGTTAGCAGAGGTGATGTCTACCACCTCCAAATCTGGACCATAAATGATTTGCATGTGCACTCCTCCATTCTCTTTCCCAGTTTAGGTTGACTGTGATGGCAATGCTCAGAATGACCTAGCTGGAAGCTGCACATTAAAGATGTCCAAGCAGCCAACAGCCTTGATTTCTGAATCGCTACATGGTGAACAGCTTCACAAGAACTGAATTATCAACCAGAACCTTGTATGAGAAAGAGAGAAACATTTTTGTTATTTAAGTGACTGAATTTGAGAAATCTTTTTTTTTTTTTTTTTTTTTT
>NW_016809260.1:5516-9588 GCF_001698545.2 Rhinopithecus bieti
TTTCCTTCCTTCCTTCCTTCCTTCCTTCTTTCCTTCCTTCCTTCCTTCCTTCCTTCCTTCCTTCCTTCCTTCCTTCCTTCCTTCTTTCTTCCATTCATTCATTCAGTCACCCATTCAACAGAATGTACAGAGGCTAACCCCCATGTGAAGCACAGGGTATCTATCAGTGGATAAATCAGACAAGGTACCTGCCATTAGAGCTTACAAGCTAATGGGGCATACAGGCAATAAACACATATGCAAATATAGAACCCAAAACTGTGATAAGTACTCTGAAGGGTATATTGAGAGATAAAGAGGGTGGGGACAGAGCTAATTAACGTAGGGTGGAGAAAGAGAGGTTACCTCTAATACCAAGACATATAACATATAATATAGTGCTAGATTTGCAGTTGACTATTTCATACCACTCTGCTTTCCCTCTCAACCAGACTACAAGCACTTTGATAGCAAAGAAGAGCTTTAAACTACATCTGCGAGTTCTGAACAACCTGACCAAGGATGAAGGTACCTTAAGTACCTTACGTAGTGTTTGCAGAGTTGGCTTTTACTGACCTTTAGTATGTTCAGGAGGAAATGGAAAAAGGAGATTAGTAAAGTCCGTACTTAAGTTCTTAATTTCTTAGCTCAATTATTCTAAGCGAATTGTGCTTCTCACAGTGAAAATAAAACCATCAATTTTTTTCTTTTTATAATTGTAGTTAAGAGTTTTGAATACATTGAATAGGGAGAAATGTGCTCTAAAAATATATAAAACATGCAAGCTTTGAGGAAACTGAGTTTATTAGTTGACAATAAAACAATCTTTTGACCGGGCACGGTGGCTCATGCCTGTAATCCCAGCACTTTGGGAGGCTGAGGTGGGCGGATCAAAAGGTCAGGAGATCCAGACCATCCTGGCTAACACGGTAAAACCCCGTCTCTACTAAATATACAAAAACTTAGCCGGGCGAGGTGGCAGGCGCCTGTAGTCCCAGCTACTCGGGAGGCTGAGGCAGGAGAATGGCATGAACCCGGGAGGTGGAGCTTGCGGTGAGCCAAGATCACGCTATTGCACTCCAGCCTGGGTGAAACAGTGAGTCTCCATCTCAAAAAAATAAAAATGAAACAAATTAAAATAAAATAAAACAATCTTCTATGACCATTATTACTTTACATAACAGACAGATTTGCATTTGTAGTTGATGTTTTGTGTAAAGGGACAAGGATCTTGGCATGGCTTGATGATATTTTTAAGATGGGAATACATGAAAAGAGAAGAAGAGACAAAGCCCAAGAAATGGCGTAATACAACCACTGGCGTATCCCCCTTTCCTCTCCTGAGAATGAAGACAAACACAACTGGGATCCACTGGAAAGAAAAACTGCCTCACACTCTTCATTCATGAGTTCTCAGCTGTAATTAAGCATCTAATGCTCCAGATGGCTAAGTATTCAAAATTAGTACATTTCAGCTTCACTGAAACAGTTTATTTTGAAGTGTTCAAAATACTATCCAGTGGTGCTTACAACTGAGCAAGAGATTCTTGCAAAATTCTGAAAGGTGTATTAGAATATATGCCTCCTGGAGAAACTCACAATTTGGTATTTCCTTACCATTTTCTTCTTTCTCTCTTATTGACCCATATGGTGAAAAGTTCTTAAAACTTAGATCTAGTGTACTTTTGTGTCCTGCACATAACTCCCAACCTACTTTAATGTGGTAGAATGAGTTCCTGGCCCCATTTCTTCATCCTTTTTTGAATATCTATGCTTTGCCAGGTTACAATGCAATCTTTCACACTCTACCAGTGAAGTGTACTTCCTTGCCTCTTGACTTGGGATCTGGCCATATGATTTGTTTTGGACAATGGTCTGTGGGCAAAAGTGATAGTTGACTGTGCTCAACTTAGGCTTTCAAGAACCTCATGTATTTTATTTTCACTTACACTCTCATGCCTCTGCAATTGCAATTGGATAGCTGATGCCCCTTTTTTCTGTGCTACAGAATGAATACAGATGAAGCACAACTGAACACAACCCATATTAAAAAGTCAAGTGCGGCCGGGCATGGTGGCTCAAGCCTGTAATCCCAGCACTTTGGGAGGCCGAGATGGGCGGATCACGAGGTCAGGAGATCGAGACCATCCTGGCTAACATGGTGAAACCCCGTCTCTACTAAAAAATACAGAAAACTAGCCAGACGAGGTGGCGGGCACCTGTAGTACCAGCTACTTGGAAGGCTGAGGCAGGAGAATGGTGTGAACCCAGGAGGCGGAGCTTGCAGTGAGCTGAGATCTGGCCACTGCACTCCAGCCTGGGCGACAGAGCGAGACTCCGTCTCAAAAAAAAAAAAAAAAAAAAAAAGTCAAGTGCAACTGGACCCTTGACTTGAATCAGAGTTCCTCAGCCAAGCACAGCAGACTCCCAGTTGATTTGTAAACACATGATTGGGAAGAAATTATTGTCAGTTTCTATTACTGAGTTGTGGGGTAGTTTGCTATGCAGCAATAGCTAAATGATACACTATGTCTCTGCCCCATTCTCTGAGGTTGCCGAGGAAATAAGCTGCAGGAGAAAGAAACTGCCGGCCAAACAAAAAAAAATCAAAATTATTATTTTGGCATATTTGTCTTATACACTCAAAAGATTTTAAACTTCTTTGATCTAAAAAAATCTTACTGTTTATCTTTGACACATCAATACTAGCCACTTAAAATTCTGTTGAGTTGGCTTTATTAAAACTGGTTGATAGAAATATCAGCACAACTATTCTTTTAGATAACAACCCATAGGCTGAAATTTTATCTTCACTTAAAATTCATTTCAGCCTCAAAATTTTAGAGAAGGATACTTTTAAATGTATCTGCTGGAGAAAAATGTGGTTATGTGTCTAAGCATTATGATTATTTTTTCAAATGTTAACTCACCACACAAATGTCAGGTATTCTACGGGACATTTTTTTTTTATAAATTACTTCATTAAGTATTTACAACAATATTTTGAAGTAGGTTGTTTAAGGTTGTTTTACTCTCAAGTTAATGAGTGGATTCAGAACGTTTAAATATCATGCTCAAGGCAACACAGCTAGTTAGCATTAAAATCCACACCAGGGCCGGGCGCGGTGGCTCAAGCCTGTAATCCCAGCACTTTGGGAGGCCGAGATGGGCGGATCACAAGGTCAGGAGATCGAGACCATCTTGGCTAACCCGGTGAAACCCCGTCTCTACTAAAAAATACAAAAAAACTAGCTGGGCGAGGTGGCGGGCGCCTGTAGTCCCAGCTACTCAGGAGGCTGAGGCAGGAGAATGGCATAAACCCGGGAGGCGGATCTTGCAGTTAGCTGAGATCCGGGCACTGCCCTCCAGCTTGGGCGACAGAGCGCGACTCTGTCTCAAAAAAAAAAAAAAAAATCCACACCAGGACCATCTGATTCCATTTTTTTCCCCAAAATACAACTGTATCTCCCAGAAAACAAAATCCTTAACAAAATGATTTGAAAATGTATATACATATGTATGCATGCTATATCCACTGAGCACTTTTATTATGGCATGTTAGCATTAATATTGAAATCAACAGATACCTCTTTATGTTTTTTTGGAGGGAGGTAAGATGCTTTGAGATGAATGCTGCCTTTCAAGTTGTCAGAACAACTTTTGATGTGTTGAGTAACTGCTACTACTTACTTTATTTGTAGCCTACCTATACAACATCCATCTTTCTTACCAAAAAGTAAGCTTGATAGGGCACGGCTGTGTCCATCACATGCACTGTAGGTATTGTCCAGCACAGTATTGGCACAGATGAAAATTCAGCAAGTACTCATTGAACAAAAACAAAAGGAGTGTGTTTTTAAAGAGTTCACCTAAACCTCTTCTTTTCTGTGTACACTGAGTCTCTAACACCTCACAGATATGTAAACCTTATTGATATATAAAAGATAAGGGGCCAGCAGTGGTGCCTCATGCCTATAATCCCAATACTTTAGGAGCCCAAGGTGGGAGGATTGCTTGAGCTCAGGAGTTCAAGACCAGCCTGGACAACATAGTGGGACCCCATCTCTAAAAAAAAGTTGTCTTTTTTTTTTTT
>NW_016809260.1:12096-16086 GCF_001698545.2 Rhinopithecus bieti
AAAAAAATCCCCTTCATAGTCACTCATTCATAAGGCAAGCGCAATCTCTTTTTTACAACCCAGAAATTCACGTCTTCTATCTTACTCACCCTTCCTTAGGATGAAAACCAGGAAAATTTACTTCTGGCATGAAAACCAGGAAAATTTACTTCCCCTGAGCTGAATTAGCTACTAACTACCATCATTCTATATTGATTCATATTTTTTTCAAACTTATTCTTTTTATGTTTTTCTGTTACTTTTCCCAGATAACAAAACTACACAAAGTATATTGAGGCACAATACACCTATAAATTATCTCTGTTCATTTTTTCAGACCCTAATTAAAAGATTAGGACTTTCTTTTGTAGACTTTGACCTTGGAATAGAAGTCAGACCACTGGCCAGGCATGGTGGCACACACTTGTAATCCCAGCACTTTGGGAGGCTGAGGCAGGTGGATCACCTGAGGTCAGGAGTTCAAGACCAGCCTGGCCAACATGGTGAAACCCTGTCTCTACTAAAATACAAAATTACCTGGGCGTGGTGGCAGGCACCTGTAATCCCAGCCACTCAGGAGGCTGAGGCAGGAGAATCGCTTGAACCCGGGAGGCAGAGGTTGCAATGAGCTGAGATTGTGCCACTGCACTCCAGCCTGGGCAACAAGAGGAAAACTGTGTCTCAGGTTAATAAGAAAAGGAAGATTGCCTTTAAAAAAAAAAAAGTCAGACCACCTAGACTGGCATTTTTAGCTGCTCTGTTTAATATGACAGTCAGCCACACAAGGCTATTGAGCATGTACAATATGGTCACTGTGATGAAAGAACTAAAGTTTAAATGCTATTTAACTTTAATTAATTGAAATTTAAATTAAACTATGTTTCTGCTAAACTCAACTTTATTGTTTTGGTAGAAGTACATATCACTTTAACCATTGCACTGTATAAGAAGTAATTGTTATATTATAGAGTGCAAAATATTTGGTACATGCATCATTTTCAGTATACATGGAAAGGTATGACCAGTCTAACAGATGACAATGTATTGATTCAGGTTGAATCCTTTTTCCTGTTCATAGGTGTAACACTATAGTATTTTTATTTCAATATTTCAGAGAGACAGCAGGAGTTATAGTAATATCTGTGGAAATCATACTTAATAAATTGAAATACTAGTTACTTTAATCATAATACCATTAAATCATATTTTCAGTACAAAAAATAAGTATGGACACATTTTTAGATTCAAAATAAAGACATATTACTTATGCAGACTTGAATGGAAATCTTAGAAGCTAGCATTACGACCAAAAATAGTAATACAAAATAAGAGACCAGAATATGTCCAGAATTTTCTTCCACAAAGATTACAACTTACAATTTGGCTGAAGCAGAGAAAGGGAAAAAGCTTCCTCTTTGTTGTGTAAAAAAAAAAAAGAAAAAAGAAAATTATGGGCATTTAGGTGTGGGGCAAAATAGAATTTCAGCAAATACACTGTGAAGCTTGATAGAGAGGGTTTCCTCTGAACAGACAAAAAATATGTTGGCTGAAATTAGTTTCTTGAAATCAAAATTAAATTGTTAACACAATCTTAAACGGTCTTTTTCAGGGCTCTGGAACTTGTATAACTCGCAGCCAGCTAGAATCTGTTTGCATCCTTACACAAAAAAAAAGAAAAAGAAGTTTCTGTATAAAAACATGGTAAAAATAAGCTACTTCAGTTATTAAGATTCTTATTTGAAGGTTATAAAAACACGATTTTAAAAGGTTTTTTACGGGAAAGTGAAAGATCTTCAGTGAAGCCGCCAAATGATTAACATTAAATCAATATTTTTCTAAATATAAAACACTTAATTACTCAAAATTTTTAAATGATAATTATTTCTCTTTAGCTTTAGTGGAGTTGTATGGATATGTCACTCTGATTATAGTTTAATCTTTTGTCTCAAAGAACTTCCAAATTACCAACAAAGTTGTCGAATTTCGGCCTAAAAAATGTACACTCACAGCATAGATAGTCTTTCTTAATCTTTTAAGACTATTAAAGAATGTTTGGCTAGATATAAAAAACATGCATTCCTATTATGACAAGCGGTACTCTACCTATATTAGGTTGAAAACTCTGGAGTTTATTGGAATTTTAAAACAATGAGACTGGTATTTTCCCTTATTGCTTTATACCTATACGTTACATATTGAAAATATCTGTGATTAGTCTTCTGAGCCAGATTCTATGCAAAGTCTCATAGGTAGAGTTTTAAAAATCATTCAATACAAAAGACCGGGCGCGGTGGCTCAAGCCGGTAATCCCAGCACTGTGAGAGGCCGAGAGGGGCGGATCACGAGGTCAGGAGATCGAGACCATCCTGGCTAACACGGTGAAACCCCGTCTCTACTAAAAAAAATACAAAAAACTAGCCGGGCGACGTGGCGGCGCCTGTAGTCCCAGCTACTCGGGAGGCTGAGGCAGGAGAATGGCGGGAACCCGGGAGGCGGAGCTTGCAGTGAGCTGAGATCCGGCCACTGCACTCCAGAGAGCGAGACTCCATCCCAAAAAAAAAAAAAAAAAAAAAAAAAAAAAAAAAAATATCATTCATTACTATGAATGATTCATTACTATGAAAATTCACTCATTTGTAAAACTGTTTAAAAGAAATAAATGACAATTTTGTGATCTTGTATTCTTTGCAAATGCTTGTTGGTTGAGTTGTAAAAGTCTTAGAACAAGTTACTACGTTGTTAACTCTAATTCAAGATTTTCTTGAAACAAAAGGAATGCTTGCCAAATATGTAATAATCAAACAAAAAAATGTCAGTATGACTCATGCAGCAAAAAAAGTGACAGTGTGATTTATGTTTTCTCACTGATATAACACTGCATATAAATGAGTTATATTTGAAATTCAAAGGAAAGTAAAACCTTATTTATGACCCAGTAATATAGTATGGAAATTGATGAAATAAAAATTTTTCATAACGCAATTGAATCATGATTTTGTAATTTTAAAATGTAAATCAATATATCAAGATTTTTAATTGTAATCCACAGCATTATGTAAATTGCTTCAAAAACTAAAAGAAAGGCCGGGCGCGGTGGCTCAAGCCTGTAATCCCAGCACTTTGGGAGGCCGAGACGGGCGGATCACGAGGTCAGGAGATCGAGACCATCCTGGCTAACACGGTGAAACCCCGTCTCTACTAAAAGACAAAAAACTAGCCAGGCGACGAGGCAGGCGCCTGTAGTCCCAGCTACTCGGGAGGCTGAGGCAGGAGAATGGCGTGAACCCGGGAGGCGGAGCTTGCAGTGAGCTGAGATCTGGCCACTGCACTCCAGTCTGGGTGACAGAGCGAGACTCCGTCTCAAAAAAAAAAAAAAAAAAAACTAAAAGAAAATGTTAAATAAGTCTTTGTAGATTGTACTAAATCTAAAGATCCTTTTATATTTTAAGAGACAGGGTCTTACTCTGTCACCCAGGCTGGAGTGCTATGGCACAATCACAGCTCACTGCTGCCTTGAGTGTCTGGCCTCAAGTAATCCTCCTGCCTCAGCCTCTGTAGTAGCTATGACTCCACACACCTAGTTATTTTATTTTATTTATTTATTTATTTTTTGGTTCCCCGGGTGGTAAAGACAGGGTCTTGCTATGTTGCCCACACTGGGCTCAAACTCCTGGATTTAAGCATTCCTCCCACCTTGGCCTTTAAGTGCTGGGATTACAGCCGTTATCCACTGTGCCCAGCCTAACGATGCTTTCCGATTTATGCAATACCACTTTGAATTTGATGGCAGTAGTACCAAGTTGACACAGAGTTAGTGAATTTACTTAATTTGAAATATTTGAAATTATGGGGATAACAGGTTCCAAGCAGGTCAAACAAATTCTAAAAAAGATGAACTAATTTTGTAAAATAGATGCAACTATTAAAAGAACGTGACTTTTTTGTACTTATTTCACTTTTTGGAAAACTTTTAGGTATAGCTGTAGTTTTTTGAGTATGTGAATCTACATT
>NW_016809260.1:18242-36473 GCF_001698545.2 Rhinopithecus bieti
ATTAAAAATCCCATCTTTAAATCATTTCACTCTTCTTACATTTTACTATCTGCCTCTAAGAGAACAAGAGAAACCAAGTTGAAGTTGCACCCTCAACATCAACACTTTGCTTAGAAATGTCCCCAGCTTCATTTCCTATGTTATCAGTCACAAGTTCCATCTTTTCCACAAATACTAGGGCATGAACACAATTCAGTCAAGTTCTTTGCCCCTTTTTCAGCAAGGATGGCCTTTTCTCCAGTATCTAATCAAATGTTACTCTTTTCCATCTGAGACGTCATCAAAATGGACTTTACTGTCTATATTCCCACCAATATTCTGTTTATGATTTTGTGATTTCTTAGATATGTACCTCAAAACTCTCCCAGCCTCTCTCTGTTACCCAGTTCCAAAGCCATTTCCACATTTCAGGTATTTGTTACAGCACCATTCCATTTCTGGTACAAATTCTATCTTAGTTCATTTGGGCTGTTATAACCAAATATCATGAACTGGGTAGCTTATTGACAACAGAAATGTACTGCTCATAGTCCTGGAGACTGAGGAGTCCCAGATCAAAGCATCAACAGATTCTGCGTCTGCTCAGGGCCTATTTCCTTATTAATGATGGTACCTTTCCACTGTGTTCTCACATGGCAGAAGCGACTAGCTAGTTCTCCGGAGTTTCCTGGTTAAGGGCACTAATCTCATTTGTAAGGGCTCTGCCCATGATTGAATCACTTCCCAAAGGTCTTACCAGCTGATATGGCTTGGCTCTGTGTCTCCACCCAAATCTTAACTTGAATTGGACTCCCATAATTCCCAAGTGTTGTGGGAGGGACCCAGTGGGACACAATTTGAATCATGGGGGCAGTTTCCCCCATGCTGTTCTCATGGTAGTGAATAAGTCTCACAAGATTGGATGGATTGTCAAGGGTTTCTGCTTTTACATCTTCCTCATTTTCTCTTGCCACCACCACGTAAGAAGTGCCGTTCGCCTCCGGCCATGATTCTGAGTCCTCCCCAGCCATGTGGAACTGTAAGTTCAATTAAACCTCTTTTTCTTCCCAGTCTTGGGTATATCTTTAACAGTAGCATGAAAATGGACTAATACACCTGCTAATACCATCACCTTGGGGTATAGGATTTTAACAGATAAATTTATCATGGGGCAGGGGCAGGTAGGGATGAGTAGTGGCACAAACATTCAGACCACAGCTAGGACATTATACAAAATATCTGACCAGTACCCTTAAGTTGTTAAGGTCATCAAAACAAGAAAAGTCTGAGAAACTATCAAAGTCTAAAGAAGCTAAGGAGACATGATGGATATCTCAGATGGGATCCTGGAACAGAAAAATGACATTAGGTAAAACCAAAGGTAATATGAATAAAGTATGGATGTTAGTTATTAATAATGTATCAATGACTCATGCCTGTAATCCCAGCACTTTGCAGGGCTGAGGCAAGCAGATTGCTTGAGCTCAGGAGTTCGAGACCAACCTGGGCAACATGGGAAAACCCTGTGTCTACAGAAAAAAAAAAAAAATAGCCGGGCATAATGGCATGCACCTGTGGTCCTCACTACTAAGGAGGCTGAGGTGGGAGGACTGCTTGAGCCCAGGAAGTCAAGGTTGCAGCAAATAGTGATTGCACCACTACACTCTGGCTGGGCAACACAGCAAGATCCTGTCTCAAAAAAAAATAAAAGTATCAGTATTGCTTTATTAATTGTAACAAACACACTAAATAAATGTAAGATGCCAACACTAGGAGAAATAGGATGTGGAGTATATGGAAACTATCTGCATCATTTTTGCAACTTTTCTGTACATCTTAAACTATTTTAAATGTTTCAACAAAAGTTAACAATATCATATTATATAGTTCCAAATAGCTAGGAGGAGGATACTGAATGTTTCCAATACAAAAAAAATGGTCAACATTTGAGTTGAAGGATATGCTAATTATCTTCATCTGATCACTATTCATTATATGCATCAAAACATCACTATGTACCCCGTAATATGTATATTTATTCTATGTTGATTACAATTCACATTTAATTTAATTTAAAAATTAATTTCACCTGCTTCTTTTTTTTTTTAAATATGGTACATTTTGTAATGTGGCTACATTTTAAAATTAAACATATAACTTGCATTACTATTTTATTGTTCAACACTGCTTTAGCGAATGGAGTTGCTATGGTGCAAACAGCAGTGAACCTGCTATCAGGAAACCTCCAGTTTGAAGCTTGCCTTTACCATTTACCACACATATCACACACTCTCCTAGCCCTAGGTCCCCTCATATATAAATTGAGAATAAATGAGTCATTGCAAGGATTATATAAGATGGCTCATTTGAGGCAGGGAACAGTGGGTCACGCCTGTAATCCCAGTATTTTAGGAGGGTAAGGCGGGTGGATCACAAGGTCAGGAGACCAAGAACATCCTGGCCAACAGGGTGAAAACCCATTTCTACTAAAAATACAAAAATTAGCTGGGTGTGGTGGTGCATGCCTGTAATCCCAGCTACTCAGGAGGCTGAGGCAGAAGAATTGCATGAACCAGGGAGTCGGAGGTTGCAGTGAGCCAAGATCGTGCCACTGCACTCCAATCTGGTGACAGAGTGAGACTCCGTCTCAAAAAAAAATAAAATTTTTAAAAACATGGTTTATTTGAAGGAAACTAGCACAATTCCTGGCCGATAATAAACAAACTCTTACTGACTGCTACCATGTACTGTATTCCTGCTCTTGAAAGGAAGGCTAATAATCACAGTGCAATAGCAGAAGCCCTGGGGCAGCAGAGAAAACATCAGAGAGAGAACATCTGATGTGGATGGCTAAGGATTGAGCAGAGGTCCTACACAGGTTCAGAAAAACTGTGTATAGCCATGTAGATACCTCCAGCGTAAGAGTTAAACATGCAATATAGACTTGTTTTCCCCTCATAGTTAAGGCTGTTTCTATCCATTTGGTCACTACTTTCTCCACTGCCTACCTATCTTATTTTCTGCATGTATGTCCCAACTTAACACTTTATATGGAAAACGAGCACACTACAATTTCTACATTTTATAATTTAACTTCTGTATCGTATGCATAAAATTATTTTTGGCTTGAACTGAAATGAGTATAATTTTAACATAGGGAATAAAAGGGCTTGCTTATCTACACTACATAATCTATTTACACAATATTTATGTTTGTCCAAATTTAGCTATACTGCTAAGAAATATGGCCCAAGGTTTTCTTCCCAGTGGGAGATAGATAATTAATTTTATTTCCAGCAGAATGCTTTAGTGACTGCACTCTCTTCTCCTGAAGTTGACTTTCTCACCGTCCATCCATCCTATTCTACCCATTCATTCATTCATTCCATGAATGTTAGGTGTCTACCATGTGTCAGGCATTGATGATACATTCTTCTGCATGAACGTGCTTTCATGCCATTTTCCTTTATGTTTGTCATAGTTTCCAGATAAAGTACAAATCACTTAAAGACCCAAATTATGGCTTCTCTCTCTCTCTTGCTGTCCTTTTACCTGCCAGCCCTCCTTCACACTCCAACCATTCTCTGTACATGCACACACACCACCATCAATATTACAGGGGCCAAGGGGAAGCCTTCCAGGGGAAGCCTCCCCTTTGCCTTCTAAAGGGTTGTTGAAAAATAAACTGACAAAAGACAGATTAATTGGAGAAAAGACATACAAAGTTATTAATGTGCACATAGGACAGAATCACAGAGTGGTCACCACAACTCCCTAGTGGGGTACAGAAGCTTATGTACCACCTCGAGGCTACAGAAAGAATGGGAGCACAGAACATGGCCAAAAACAGACTATGGTGGCAAATCCGTTTCCAGCAGCCACACAGGTTATAGGCTGGGGAGAAGAGCCTGGCTAGCAAAGGTAGTCTTGTTATACAGATGAAATCTCACAAGGAGCAGCCCTCAGAGAGAATAGAGAGTGAATGTTTCTTTCAGATCTTTAAAGGTGTCATACTTTCTCTCCTAAATCTTTCTTAGATCCAGAAAAGGGGAGGTCTCAGAGAAAACTTGGCTGCATTAATGCAGATTTTTTCTACAGATACAAATCGAGTCTCCCACAAAAGACGGCTTTGCAGGCCTTCTGAACAACCATCTCAAAATAAGTCGGACAGGTATATTTTGGAGTAAAATATTTTTATTTCCTTCACTACCAATATCCATGCCTAGTATACTTTCCTACTCAGAAGAGGGAGAACGATGTGTTTTAGACTCAGCTGGAGATAAAGAAGAAAGGGAGGGAAGTATGAGATCACCTCATTTTCTCCTAAACATGAAGTATCAGTCTTTTTACCTTCACATTTCTCCTTATTCCAGATTACTGTCATGCGCGTCGGTGTGAAGAGACCACCAAACAGGCTTTATGTGAGCAATAAAGCTTTTTAACCACCTGAGTGCAGGTGGGCTGAGTCCGAAAAGAGAGTCAGCGAAGGGAGATAAGGGTGGGACCATTTTGTAGGATTTGGGTAGGTAAAGGAAAATTACAATCAAAGGGGATCAGTTCTCTGGCAGGCAGGAGTGGGGGTTGCAAGGTGCTCAGTGGGGGAGTTTTTTGAGCCAGGATGAGCCAGGAAAAGGACTTTCACAAGGTAATGTCATCACTTAAGGTAAGGACTGGCCATTCTCACTTCTTTTGTGGTGGAATGTCATCAGTTAAGGCAAGGACCGGCCATTCTCACTTCTTTTGTGGTGGAATGTCATCAGTTAAGGCAAGGCAAAGGACCCGGCCTTCTCACTTCTTTTTGTGGTGGGATGTCCATCAGTTTAAAGGCGGGGCAAGCCATTTTCATTTTGTGATTCTTCAGTTACTTCAGACCATCTGGGCATATACGTGCAAGTCGCAAGGGATGTGATGGCTTGGCTTGGGCTCAGAGGCCTGACTATTACAGCTTTTGTTGTACTATTCTTCCATGAAATCCAGTTTGCAGTAATTGTGATGAAACTCGGGCTTGTCTCTTGGCAAGCTGTCTTCTTTTATTTGATAGATCACAAAAGGTTTCTCCTAAATATTGGCCAAACCAAGTGTACCAGTCTTGGAAAAGAGAGACACATGCACATTTCCCAAAGGAAATGAGGTTTTGTGGGGTTTCAAGATCTCTCTATCCAACACTTGCCATGGTACAAAACCTTGCCATGGTTTTATGCAAGTGAGGGCCAGGGGGTAAGTTCAAGGTGCTGATGAACAAACCTGAACCAGCAGTTTATTTGACTTTGACACAAACCAGATCTCAGGCACTGAAAGCAATTTAACTTAATTACTCTCCCAGTATGGAGCAAAATGGGGAAACTGAGTGCTATAATCAGTGCCAGTCTTCTTGACTGATCTGATTGTTAAAGCCGCAAAGGAAATCAGTTGCAGTGGTGGGGAGGGGGCGTTGCTTGGTTTCCTTCCTACTACTTAGTTATTATTCTGAGGAATGCATTTAATTACAGAGAGTACTCAGTTATTTGCTTTCTAGTAGCTGGCTCTTTTTTGGTTATTTCTACCGGCGCCATTCCTTTGCTGAAAAACAAAGGCCTGTTTACAACTAGACCACATCTTTTGGCTTCCATTCCAGAGCTTTCTCCCACACCAAAGGAAAGCAAGGTAGTGTAATGCAAATAGCCCCACAGTAGGCTACCTTTGCCAACCAGAGACCTATTTTCAACTGCATGCAAACTAGAACTCTCCAAAGACCTGTGAACTGTAAATAACTTGGGTTGTGAAAGAGGTCAGCTTGGTTTAATTTAGAGCTTCACAGAGCCTTTCTATAGAAATTCAAACGCCGGTGAACAAACCCCTCTGGGGCCTTTAAAAAAAATTCCAGGGCCAGCACCTCTATTTACTCTTTAGACTCCTGCCTGTCTGGTGGAGGTCTGCTATTAAAAGCTAATCAGTTCTTCTACGGTTGCTGCCGGGCTCCCATAGGCAAGCCTGCCTCCTCATACAACCCCTGAATTGAGCTGCCTGAGCTCATTGCCGACTGGGGAACCTGGTAGAGGAAGTATTTGCAGAAAAAGCATTGCTGAGGTTAATGCAGAGGCCAGGAAATGACTGGGGGACCGGCAGCTAGTGGCCAGATCTTATCAGCCACCCAGCATATCCCTCTTATTTTTCAGTGGAGAACTCAGTGGAGTCCTGCCCCACTAACACAGCTGAAGTCACCCAAGGAATTTCTTTTCCAAAACAATGTATCCTCAATTTCACAGTGGTCAGAAAAGTCAAAAAATAGTACAGAGTCTCTTTGCTCTCTGTTACCCTAGTGCTGTCTGTCCCTTCTTCAGAAGTCATTTGTAAGGAGACCCAGAATCCCAAAAGATCACAAGAAAAGTATTCCAAATGAAAAGATGTCAGGACCAGAAAGGTTCTAAGGACACTTTGTATCCTCCTAAATTCTCTGTAGAGGTATTGACTTCCCTCACGCTGCAAAAGGGATTTATGAAAGTTTTTAACTCTCACTTCAGCCATGCCCAGAAAGTGGCTTAAATTGTTGCAAGATTTGAGTTAGCTCTTAGGAGGAACTTTCTTACTGTAAATAATGTTAGGCATGTAATACTAAATAAGATTTTTCAATATGTCTTGCTCTAAGGGTATTTAAAATAGAGCAGATTTTTAATTTTTTTTCCTGAAGTTACAAGAACAGTTCTGCTTTGAATCAGATGATTCCCCAAAAGTGGAAAACTTCCCAAGATTTATTGGTAAAGACAGCTGCCTATTCTGGCATGAAGAATAAAAAATATCCTGGTATATACCATAAAACAAGTGAATACTCCATTATGAACATAACCTAGAACTGCTCCCCTATGAAAGAAAGTTAAACTCTTTGAAGCAGATGGTTTAATGCATGATTCTCCTTTATCAATTTATACTGCAAGGAGATACTATGACAGATCAATACTGATTTACCAGATGAGGGCAGTGGGTCCTTCATAGTTCTAAAGCAGGAGCATCTTCTCCTTCATCAGGTGAGTCTCTGCACTGCTGACTTCAATCATGGACAACTGGGCCTTTGTGGCGGGATACCAGAGGCCCTCAAAGGTTTGTCTTCCTCAAACATTTGCTCTCCACAACCCTTACACACTTAAGCATTAGTTTGTGGTTGTTGTTGTTGTTGTTGCTGTTTCTAAGTTCCATCTTTGAGCCAGTCTTTGGTTAAGATAGTGCATCTGAGGTTATGCAAATATATTACCTAGGAAGGGAAATGTTTAATCTGTTAGTATCTAGCAACCTGTTGGTTTCCATACACACTTTGCAAAGTCTGTGAATACCTACCCTAAAGAGTTTCCTAAGACTACCTGGCAGAAATCAAAGCCCTGAAACCTGAAAGCCCTGGACTGGGAAGGGTGTGTGTGTGTGTGTGTGTGTTTGTGCGCGCGCGCGTGTGTGTGTGCATGCATGTGTGTGTGTCAGAGGGAGAGAAAAAACAGAGAGAGAGAGAGAGAGAGAAAGGAAAGAGAGAAGAAGGCCAGGCGCGGTGGCTCAAGCCTGTAATCCCAGCACTTTGGGAGGCCGAGACGGGCGGATCACGAGGTCAGGAGATCGAGACCATCCTGGCTAACATGGTGAAACCCCATCTCTATACAAAAAACTAGCCGGGCGAGGTGGTGGGCGCCTGTAGTCCCAGCTACTCGGGAGGCTGAGGCAGGAGAATGGCGTAAACCCGGGAGGCGGAGCTTGCAGTGAGCTGAGATCCGGCCACTGCACTCCAGCCCAGGCGACAGAGCGAGACTCCGTCTCAAAAAAAAAAAAAAAAAAAGGAAAGAGAGAAGAAAGAAAGAAGAAAGGACGGAAAAAAGGAAGGAAGGAAAGGAGGAAGGGAAAAAGAAGAAAAGAAAGAGAAATAACAAGAATACTATGACTGGGCCGTGTGCCGTGGCTCACACCTGTAATCCCAACACATTGGGAGGCCAAGGCAGGCCAATCACAAAGTCAAGAGATGGAGACCATCCTGGCCAACATGGTGATACCCAGTCCTTACTAAAAAAAAAAAAAATTAACTGGGCATAGTGGCGTGCACCTATAATCCCAGCTACTTGGGAGGCTGAGGCAGGAGAATCACTTGAATCCAGGAGGCAGAGGTTGCAGTGAGCCAAGATCATGCCACTGCGCTCCAGCCTGGGCAACAGAGTGAGACTCTGTCTCAAAAAAAAAAAAGAATACTGTGATTGGGCTCAGTAGCAGGTGCCTATAATCCCAGCTACTTAGGAGACTAAGTAGCAGGAGGATTGCTTGAGTCTAGGAGTTCGAGGCTGTAGTGCAGGATGATTGTACCTGTAAATAACCTCAGCACTCCAGCCTGGGCAACATAGCTAAACCCTGTCTCTAAATTCACATTATTATTATTTTTTTAATAGAATACCATGTGAGGGGTGTGAAGGCTGAGTGAAGAGCGTGGTGTTCAGGGGAGCAAGACTGAACACAAATGGATTCCCTTTTCCAGTTTCATTGAGGGCAGTCTTGCACTAGATGTGCCCACTCTTCTAGGTACTCGCTTTGACCTTGAATCAGCACTAGAAAATGAGGACCTAGACTGTGAGGTGCTAGGAAGTAACCCTGGACAGGCAACGAGAATAACTATAGCAACTTAGGGAGCCTGGCAGGGTAGGCAGGAAAACTTAAATATTTTCTAAGAAGGATCACAGAAATCTGTCACGAGTGTGACTGATCAAGAAAGGGAGCTCTGAAAAGCAGCTGTTCTGTTGCTATAATATGCACACCACTGCACATATGACGCCTGAGCCTGCCCACACAAAAATGAGTATACTCACAAGAATGCACACACATGTCTGTGTATATTTACAGTGACGCATTAAGCAAGGAGCTATATGTGCAATTGGTTGACACTTTTGCTTACAAAGAACAAAATAACACATATACTCCAAAAAAAAAACAAAAAAGAGCTGAGTTCTAAATCACTTCTAGAAATACCTAAACTCAATACATATTTTCATGACTACTTTCTCCTGGTAAGTTTGACCTCCTTCATTTGGTTTCATAGACTCTATATTTGATTTCTAGATGGTGAAGATTGTCAAACACCAACATGTAGAGCTTCGTTTATTTTGGTCTTACTGTATTGGCACCCTACCACAAGTGTAAGAGTTTAAGCAAAAGCTGGGAAACCAGAGACTCTGTGGCCCTGGCCCCATTTGCCTACAGACACTTGGGCATTTCCAGCTCCAATATGAGCTTGTAGATCCTGCCCACCATGGGCAGGTGAGTCATTTAATGCAGCCCAATTAGCTGCATACCTGAATTAAGTGACTTTCCTGGGGACCCAGATGATTGAAAGCTAGATCCCCATGTCTGGATTTTATCCATGAGACTGCCTTGCCTTTCAAGCCTAACCTCATTCATAGCTTGAGATGAACCAGGTTCTTTCTTAAATGTCATTTATTTTGAATGAGCATCCCATTCCCAATTCCTTTCTTTCGGTCTCAACAGTTTGATAGCCTGTGACACTTTCCTCTGACTTGGCCCTTTCCCATTCTCACTCACTTGTATTGTTCCAGCTCATGCTTTTGGTCCTTAAACCAAAGCCCTGCCCATCTCCAAGAAAGTTTCTCTATGCTTTTAGATTCTCCTCCCTTTACAGTGACTTGACCCTGCAGAATTCTTGGCTGTCCTGGGTAAGACTCTACCCTGCCTATCTCTTTTCCTCCATAAGTAAACAGAAAATAAACTGGAAAAGGAAGGTAAATCCAGATTGTTTGGAAATGTAGAGGAAATAAGAAGGTGGAGCTGAAGCAGGAAACATTAGGTGGAACAGAGTAGAGGTCATAGATAGAAGAAGGAATGAAGGAAAGCAGGAATGGAACATGGGGGAGAGTAATCAGCTAAAATGGTTAAAAGGCTAGATCAAGATAGGTTAACCTTGGCCTAAGCAATAAGTCACTTGGATTGATTCAACCCTAGGAAACCTCCATTTACCTCAGGCAATCAAAGAAAAAGTGTGGAAATAAATGTCTTAGCAGAGAAAACACTGAAGGAAGTAAGATTTCCAAAATGCAAACGAAGAAAGAAAATGAGAAAGTCTGAAGGCCATCAGCTGGAAAATCCATGATGGAGAGAGACTGAGAAAAATGTGTGGATAACTTTCAGAGAAGCAGCAGTCATCCAAACTTTTACAGGGCACAGCGCCTCTGCAACAAACCCTTTACAGTTCATCCATCACTCATTAAAAGTGCACCAAATGAACCTTAAGGGAGATAGATGACCTTTCATATTTTTTCATGAATAATGTTAGTGATGGTGTCTTTCATCTTCGTGGAACTGCTCAGGGCCTAAAATAATTCCCAACCCTCTCTGCCCTTAATACAGAATGAAGTACAAGGCCCATGGCGGAAGCACTGGGAATGTTAAGCATCTGTTTACTATTTAATTTTACCAGAGCACATAGTCCTTACAAGCCAGTGTCTACTGTAAAATCTCTTTGGTGAGTCAGCATGTTGCCAAATTATTCTTTTAAGCCTTAGCACAGCTGTGACATGAACATAAAAATACAGCTTCTTCACAGTAAACTGTAGAAGTAGAGTCCATATTCCTCTAGAGAAATAGCTCAAGGAGCTAAACATTTTCTCTTCTCAGTACCAGAGTACTATCCGGTAGAACGAAATATTAGTCACTAAACAAGATTTTTGGAACTTGATAATGAATAAATGGAATTTGAAAAGTGATAAAAGGGCATAACTCAGATGCTTATGAAGCTCTGGGCAATATAGTGCAATGCGGATACTAAATATTAATACTGTAATAGAATTCTAAGTTAATTTCAAGTTGAAATCCCCTGGAATATGTTCAGACTATAGTCAGTATTCATTTTCTGATTAATTTTTTTTTTATTAAACTTACTTTCACTTTTTTATCTAGGTAAAAGAAAAGAGTTAGAAAAGGTTTTAGTTGCAGTAAGTATTTCTTTTAAACCAAATTGGAAAAGCAAAATCTAGACTTTGAAACCTCAAAATACCTGCTTTAATTATTCTTTGTCATTTTGGGTAAAGATAATATCTTCCTTCCACATTATTGGAGTATTTATTGTAGTTTATTGTAGGAGTAAAGAGTCTTCAGAAGGTTCATGGAAAAATCAACTCACAAAAGGTAGATTAATAAGAGAAAAGGCACACAAATCTATTAGCATGTACAGGAAAGAATCACAGAGTGATTATATAAAATCCCAGTGGGTCACACAGGTTTATATAACCAACTTCTGAGGGAAAAGGACGATAGGGGAAGTGTGTATAATTTTAGGGAGAGAGTAAATGATATTTAGGGGAATTCAGTAGGCTTGAAGAACATACAATGACCTGCGACAAAGACTGTTGGGACCACAGAGAGGACAATGATTTGTGACAAATGTCTGTCCAGGTTTGTTGACAGACTTCGGTCGTCCTTCCTGTGATATGAGGTCAGTTAATGAAAACTTAGGAAGAGGCTAGAGGGAATTGTCTTCTTCTTTGGCAGGTACAGACTTTAGGCAGATAAGGAACTTCAGAGAACAACTTCCTGTTCTTTGGGACAGACAGAAGCCTGAGAGACAGGAAGGCTGGGAGAAAAGGTCACAGAGACCTTGTGGCGTCTTCTTCAGTTTGTCAGAGGCATGTGATCCACAGCAACTCCATCTTAAACAGGAGCTGGATAAAATGAGCCTGAGAAATAATGGGCTGCATTCTTAGACAGCTGGGGCATTCTAAGCCACGGGATGAGATGAGAAGTCAGCACAAGATACAGATCATAAAGATCTTGCTGATAAAACAGGTTGCAGTAAAGAAGCCAGCTAAAACCCACCAAAACCAAGACAGCCATGAGAGTGACCTCTGCTTGTCCTCACTGCTACACTCCCACCAACGCCATGACAATTTACAAATGCCATGGCAACGTCAGGAATTTACCCAATATGGTCTAAAAAGGAAACGCATAAATAATCCACCCCTTGTTTAGCATATAATCAAGACATAAGCGCCAGATACAGTGGCTCATGCCTATAATCCCAACAGTTTGGGAGGCCAAGGCAGGTGGATCACCTGAGGTCAGAGGAGTTGAACACTAGCCTGGTCAACATCGTGAAACCCTGTCTCTACTAAAAATAGAAAACAATTAGCCAGGTGTAGTGGTGCAGGCCTGTAGTCCTAGCTACAGGAGATGGAGGCAGGCGAATCGCTTGAACCTGGAAAGTGGAGGTTGCAGTGAGCTGGGGTCTGCCATCACACTCCAGCCTGGGTGACAAGAGCAAAACTCTGTCAAGAAAGAAAGAGAGAGAGAGAGAGGAAAGAAGGAAGGAAGGAAGGAAGGAAGGAAGGAAGGAAGGAAGGAAGGAAGGAGAAAGAAAGAGAAAGAAAGAAAGAAAAAGCGGGGAGGGGGGAGGGATTGCATTGGGAGTTATATCTGATGTAAATGACGAGTTGATGGGTGCAGCACACCAACATGGCACAAGTATACATATGTAACAAACCTGCACGTTATGCACATGTACCCTAGAACTTAAAGTATAATAATAAAAAATAAATAAAAATAAAGGAAAATTAAAATAAAAAAATTTAAAAAAAACAAAGAAAAAGAGAGAAAGAAAGAAAGAAAGAAAGAAAGAAAGAAAGAAAGAAAGAAAGAAAGAAAGAAAGAAAGAAAGAAAGAAAGAAAGGCAGAAAAATGGGCAACCAGCAGCCCTCAGGGCTGCTCTGTCCATGGAGTGGCCATTCGTTCATTCCTTTACTTTCCTAATAAACTTGCTTTCATTTTGCTCTATGGACTTTCTTTGAATTCTTGTACAAGATCCAAGAGCCCTTTCTTGGGGTCTGGATTGGAACCCCTTTCCGGTAACAAGTGCAGCATGTCAAAGTGCCGTATTTTGGGGTATGTTTCTGAGCCCCGACGTTATCAACTCAAGAACATCTGCATTTCTAAATTTCCTCTGGCTAAGAAAATTTTATCCATGAACGAACTATATATTTAAATATAAAGTAATTTAGAAAACAGAGACATATATTCAACTTTGTACCGTCTCATTCCCCAATCTATCAACAATTTGCCATAGGTTGTTCACTGAAAAATCAGCACACACACACAAAAGATTAATAGGAGAAATGGCACACAAATTTATTAACGTGCATGAGAAAAACCACAGAGCGGTTACCCGAAGCTCCCAAAGGGATACAGAAGCGTATATACCATCTCGAGGTAGGTAAAGAATGAGAACTCAGAGCGTGGCCCAAAACAGATTATGATGGTAAATCAGATTCTAGTGGCAAGACAGATATGGGAGGTGGAGAAGAGGAGGCCTGGCTAGCAAAAGTGGTCTTGTTATACAGAGGAAATCTCACAGGGAGCAGCCCTTAGGGAGAATAGATGGCAAATGTTTTTTTCAGATCTTTAAAGGGTCGGACTCTCAGTTAATCTTTCTTAGATCCAGATAAGGGAGGCCCTTGCAGAAAGCCGGGATGCATCACTACAGATTCTCTACAGATGCAAATCTCCCCCACAAAAGACAGCTTTGTGGGGTTACCTCCGTGTGCAGGCTCTCTGAACAGCCATCTCAAAATATGTCAGAGAAGTTTATTTTGGGGTAAAACATTTTTGTTTCCTTCAAAGCCATATTAAAAGAAAAGAGAAAAGAAAAAAAGGATGGAATAAATAAAGAGAGAAATGGAGGGAGGATGGAAGAAAAGGAAATAAGTTAGTTTGAGGCCCCCTGTGAAACCTCGTTGTGATCCATTCATCCTTTCTACTTATGGGGTCAATCTTCAAAGTGGCTTGTGTTCGAAATAACTTGTGTATACACAGTGGGTTTCCAAGAACAGGAAAGGAGTAGTATAGTTGTCTCTGTCAAGAAAACAATTCCTCACATCTTTCACCCATCACAAGCCTGCTCAGAAATGTTTTCCTTCCATGGATGCAAATGAAGAGATGGGAAGAAAAAGGTTGGAGAAGAGTGGTAGTAGTAGGAAAGGGCTAGCTGCATCGATGTTAACCATAAAAAAGTATATATAATTTGAAGAGACAGAGATAACTGTCTCCATCCTCCTCATATCCCCGCATGTATACCCTAGTGTCTAAGTTCTATCACTAGAAATTCCTCTGCCTCTTAAACCAAAGGCTTCTTAATGTACTCCTTCCTTTTTTTTTTTTTTTTTTTTTTTTTGAGATGGAGTCTCGCTCTGTCACCCAGGCTGGACTGCAGTGGCCGGATCTCAGCTCACTGCAAGCTCCGCCTCCCGGGTTCACGCCATTCTCCTGCCTCAGCCTCCTGAGTAGCTGGGACTACAGGCGCCGCCACCTCCCCGGCTAGTTTTTTGTATTTTAGTAGAGACGGGGTTTCACCTTGTTAGCCAGGATGGTCTCGATCTCCTGACCTTGTGATCCGCCCGTCTCGGCCTCCCAAAGTGCTGGGATTACAGGCTTGAGCCACCGCACCCGGCCACTCCTTCCTTTTTAAAACAGATTTATTGAGGTATAATTGACACATTTTTAAAACTATACCTATTTATGTGTACAATTTGGTAAGTTTTGACATAGGTATACATCTGTGAAACTATCACTACAATTAAGAGAATGAACATATCCATCACTCTAAAGTTTCCTCCTGCCCTTTTGAAATTCCTCCCCTCCACCGAAAGTAATTTATGTTTCTGTAATGACTTTGTCAGTGCTGTTCTGGCTGTTCCAGATCCTTTGCATTTTCATATGAATTTTAAATCAGTTTGTCAATTCCTACAAAGAAGACTGTTAGGATTTTGATTGGCAGTGCATAAATCAATAGATTAATCTGGGGAGATTAACATTTTAACAATGTTGTCTCTTCCATCTGGTGAACACGGTAGAGCTCTCCATTATGTGGATCGTCCTTAATTTCTCTTAGAAATGCTTTGCGGTGTCCTGGATTTGGGTCTTGTACGTATTTTGTCAGATGTATCCCTGAGTATTTCATGTTTTGATGCAAGTGTAAGTGGTACTCTTTATTTCAATTTCTGGATATTCACTACTAGTGTATAGAAGTATAATTGATTTTGTATATCGGTCTGATATTTTGCAACCTTGCTTAACTCATTTTTTTGTTGTAGTTCGTTTCTGAGACAGGGTCTTGTTCTGTTATGCAGGCTGGAGTGCAGAGGTATAATCATAGCCCACTGCAACCTCAAACACCTGGGTTCAAGCAATCCTCTTGGCTCGGACTTCTGAGCAGCTGGAGCTGGTCCCACAGAAGTGAGCCAACACACCCAGCCTTTGAACTCACTTATTAGCTTTAGTCGTTTTTTAATACATTCCGTCAGATTATCGTGTCATCTGAGAAACAAAACAGTTTTATTTGTTTCTTTCCCATCTAGAAACATTTTACTTCTTTTTCTAGTCTGAGTGCACTGGTACACACAGGTCCATTCTCACCAGCTCTATTCACATTAGACCAGAGGCTAGAGTGGCCATCCTTGTTTTATTTTTTTTGTTTGTTTGTTTTTTGTTTGTTTGTTTGTTTGTTTGAGACGGAGTCTCCCACTGTCACCCAGGCTGGAGGGCAGTGGCCAGATCTCAGCTCACTGCAAGCTCCGCCTCCCGGGTTCCCGCTATTCTCCTGCCTCAGCCTCCCGAGTAGCTGGGACTACAGGCGCCGTCACCTCGCCCGGCTGATTTTTTGTATTTTTTAGTAGAGACGGGGTTTCACCGTGTTCGCCAGGATGGTCTCGATCTCCTGACCTCGTGATCCGCCCGTCTCGGCCTCCCAAAGTGCTGGGATTACAGGCGTGAATCACCGCGCCCAGCCATCCTTGTTTTTTTAGTGATTTTAGAAGTAAATTATTCAATCGTTCACCATTAAGGACGATATTAGCTGCAGATTTGTTTTATAGATGCCTTTTATTAGGTTTAGGAATTTTGCTTCTTTTAGTTTGCTGAGAGTATTTTTCAGGAACAGATAGTGGATTTAGTACGTTGTCTTTTTTGTATTTATTAAGATTATCATATGATTTTTTTATTTTTAGTTTGATATAGTGTTCAATTACATTGATTTTTAAATACTGAACCAATTTTGCATTCTTGGGGTAAGTCCTACTGGACATAATATCCTTTTGACAGATTGTATTTGATTTCTTAAAATTTTATTTGTAATTTTTGTATCTATAATTATGAAGGACATAATTTTGTACTTTTCTTATAATGCCTTCATTTTACTTAATATCAGGGTAATAACAGTCTCATAGAATGAGTTAGGAAGTGTATTAGTCAGAGTTTAATGAAGAAGGAAATAAGTTTGAACAGGAAAGTTTAACACAAAGAATAATTAATGGTCCAGTGGGGTGGTTTATGCCTGTAATCCCAGCACATTGGGAGGCCGAGGTGAGCAGATCACATGAAGCCAGGAGTTCAAAACCAGCCTGGTCAATATAGTAAAACTCCATCTCTACTAAAAATACAGAAAACAACTGGGCATGGTGGTGCACTCCTGCTACTCGGGAAGCTGAGGTGGGAGGATCGCTTGAGCCTAGGAGGCAGAGGTTTCAGTGAGTTGGAATCATGCCACTGCACTCCAGCCTGGATGATGCATCAAGGCCAATAAGTCTGAAAAAAAAAAAAAGAATATCTATTTCCTATAGATCTCCTAGGGCTAAACTAAAGCACCCAAGGAAGAGTCACAACTACTGGAGAGCTAAGATCCAGGCCTTGTTAGACAGGGCACAGTTGTGGTTTACCAATGGCAGAAAAGCCACTGTGGTACCATGCCAACAAAAGTTGACAGAAATCTACCATCCAAGGACAGGCACAGTGGCTCAGGTCTGTGATCCCAGCAGTTTGAGAGGCTGAGAGGTTATGACAGCTTAAGCCTGGGAGTTCCAGACCAGCCTGGGTGACACAGTGAGACCTCATCTCTACAAAAAATTTAAAAAAAAATTAGCTGGTCATGGTGGTGCACGCCTGTAATGCCAGCTATTTAAGAGGCTGAGGGCCGGGCGCGGTGGCTCAAGCCTGTAATCCCAGCACTTTGGGAGGCCGAGACGGGCGGATCACGAGGTCAGGAGATCGAGACCATCCTGGCTAACACGGTGAAACCCCGTCTCTACTAAAAATACAAAAACGAGCCGGGCGAGGTGGCGGACTCGGGAGGCTGAGGCAGGAGAATGGCGTGAACCCGGGAGGCGGAGCTTGCAGTGAGCTGAGATCTGGCCACTGCACTCCAGCCTGGGTGACAGAGCGAGACTCCGTCTCAAAAAAAAAAAAAAAAAGAG
Organism: Rhinopithecus bieti; assembly: GCF_001698545.2. Taxonomy (NCBI): domain Eukaryota; kingdom Metazoa; phylum Chordata; class Mammalia; order Primates; family Cercopithecidae; genus Rhinopithecus; species Rhinopithecus bieti. Next base: position 35,462 of record NW_016809260.1, read on the forward strand.
GCTGAGATGGGAGGATAGCTTGAGTTTGGGAGGTTGAGACTGCAGTGAGCCTAGATTGTGCCACTGCACTCCAGCCTGGGTGACAAAGACAGATCCTGTTTCAAAAAAAAAAAAGAAAAAAGGAAGAAAGAAAAGAAATCTACCATCCAAAACTCGCTAAAAATCTCGTTTCCAGGTTGTTAGGGAAGCTGTTGGTGGGGAGCTGTCTTGGTAGAGGTAGTCCCTCCAAAACTGCTGAGGGGGAGTTGGGAGAAGCTGCTGGCACCCGAGTGCTATTGACAACTACGCACTGCAAAAGCCAGATACACCATTAGAGAAGCTGGCTACACTTCAGTGGCTCCCTGCAGGAGGTGCCATCTACACTGCAGAAGGTGGGCACTGGGGAAGCCACGCACCCTGCAGGAGCCAGATGCTTGAAATTGTTTCACAACTCACCGATGTTTGGCTCTTTTTAAAAAATTAGTTTTTCTCTGTTTCATTTTCAATAGTCTTTATTGTTATTTGTCCAAATACACCAATCTTTCCCACTACAATAGTTATCTTCCATTAATCTGATCCAGTATATTTTTGATCTCATACATTCTAGTTTGTATCTCTAGAATTTCAATTTAGAATTTTTTTATGACAACGTTTGAACATAGGGAACATAGCTATAATAACTATTTCATGGCTGGGGACGGTGGATCACGCCTGTAATTTCAGCACTTTGGGAGGCCGAGGTGGGAGGATCATGAGGTCAGGAGTTTGAGACTAGCCTGGCCAACCTGGTGAAACCTCGTCTCTAATAAAGATATAAAAAAATTAGCCGGGTGTGGTGGCATGCGCCTGTAATCCCAGCTACGTAGGAGACTGAGACAGGAGAATCGCTTGAACCCCAGGAGGCAGAGGTTGCAGTGAGCCCAGATGGTGCCATTGCAGTTCAGCCTGGGCGACAGGATGAGACTCTGTCAAAAAAAATAAAAATAAAAAATAAACCTGTTATTTATTTATTTATTTATTTATTTATTTATTT
>NW_016809260.1:36787-56344 GCF_001698545.2 Rhinopithecus bieti
TTATTTATTTATTTATTTATTTATTTATTTATTTATTTTTGAGACGGAGTCATTCTATTGCCCAGGCTGGCGTGCAATGGCATGATCTCAGCTCATTGCAACTTCTGCCCTCTGGGTTCAAGTGATTCTTCTGCCTCACCCTCCCAAGCAGCTGGGATTGCATGTGCACCACCACACCCAGCTAATTTTTGTATTTTAGTAGAGATGTGGTTTCACTATGTTGACCAGGCTGGTCTCAAACTCCTGACTTCGTGATCTGCCCTCCTCGGCCACCCAAAGTGTTAAGATTACAGGTGTGAGCCACTGCGCCTGGCTATAATAACTGTTTTAATGCCCTTGTCTAAATAGTCTATCATCTGTGTCAAAACTATCTGAGTCAGTTTTGATGTATTGATTTAGTTTTTTTTTTTCTTCTTCTTCTTCATTATTGGTTCTAGTTTTCTGTTTCATTGCTTGGATGGTGATTCTTTTTTTCTTTTCTTTTCTTTTTTTTTTTTTTTGAGACAGTGTTTTACTCTTGTCGCCCAGGCTGGAGTGCAGTGGCATGTTCTCGGCTCACTGCAACCTCTGCCTCCCAGGTTCAAGTGATTCTCCTGCCTCAGCCTCCCAGTTAGCTGGGATTGCAGATGTGCACCACCATGCCTGGCTAATTTTTGTATTTTTAGTAGAGACAGGGTTTCACCATGTTGGCCAGGCTGATCTCAAACACTTGACCTCAGGTGATCCACACGCCTCAGCCTCCCAAAGTGCTAGGATTATAGGCATGAACCACCGTGCCTGGCTTGGCTGCTGATTTTTTATTGGATACCATAAATTTTAAATTTTACTTTTAGGTGTTAGAAAACATTTATATTCCCATACATATTTTCGAGCTTTATTCTGGGATTCAGTTAAGATACTTGGAAACAATTTAATCCTTTCAGGTTTTACTTGCAAGATTTGTTGGGCAGAACCAGATAAATCAGGTCAATTTTGGCCCCACCACTAAGACAAAACTGTTCTAAATACTCAACCCTGGAGCCCCATGAATTATGAGATTTTCTGCTCTGGCTGGTGGTAACAAGAACTATATGCCCTGGCCTGTGTGAGCACCAGAGATTGTTCTTTCTAATGCTTTTTTTTTTTTTTTTTTTTTTTTTTTTTTTCTTGAGATAGATTCTTGCTCTGTCACCCAGGCTGGAGTGCAGTGGCATGATCTCGACTCACTGCAACCTCTGCCTCTCGGGTTCAAGCAATTCTCTACCTCAGCCTCCCGAGTAGCTGGGATTACAGGCGCCTGCCACCACGCCTGGCTAATTTTTGTATTTTTAGTAAAGATGGGGTTTCACCATCTTGGCCAGGTTGATCTTGAACTCCTGACTTTGTGATCCACCCACCTCAGTCTCCCAAAGTGCTGAGATTACCAGCGTAAGCCACCGCACCCGGTTCTCTAATCCTTTCAAGATGGTCCTTTCCCTGGTGTGCATAGATTTGTACTCAGCTGAAGACTTAAGACTGACTTTATGCAGATCTCCAGAGCTGTCTGTTTCTGTGCAGTGCTCTTTTTCCAGGTGCCCTGACCTGTAAACTCCTACCTGCTTTGACCTCCCTGTGCTCCCAGCTCTGTCTCTTCAAATCCTAGAGACTACCAGGCCCTATCTGTGTTCCCCTGCCCTATGCTATGTCCTGTAGGCTCTCTAGGCAGTGAGCTGGGGCAATTATAAGGCTTCTCTCATTTGTTTCCTGTCTCTAGCAGATCACTGTTCTCTGTTATTGGATGTCCAACATCTTGCAAACTTGCGGTCTGATATATTTGTCTGTTTTTTTGGTTATTTCATGTAGGAGGATAAATCCCAATTCCTGTTATTCCATCTTGGTCAGAAGTGAAAATCTCAATGTTCCTCTTCTTGAAAAACAAATGTCTGTGTGATAACATTCAAAGCCTCAATTAACCAACATTAAACATATTAAATTAAGGCATCATTGAGAGTGAGATTTTACTGAAATGAGAGCCAGAATTAAAAGTCCACTGGTGTGTGGCACTGCAGGTTCAGGAAGAATGAATGCAAGTATTAAAGAAAATACCAAAGTGGGAGATGAGATGGTAGCTGTACCCTGTACATTTTAAATCGTTTTGGCTTGAGTAGTTCCAGCCTGTCTTCCACATTGCAAAGGTGAAAACTGACTGTGTTGTTTCTGGAGTGTGCTGCCAGCCTCTTACTTTCTGCCTGCCCAATGGCTTCTGTGACATCTAAGCATGGAGCAGCCCCAGGAACATTCTCAGCACTCAGATATGTATTGCTGCATAGAAGTAACTATGGAGGGATGCTTTCCACTTTCCCCTAGACAGACACTTCTAAGGCACCTTTCCTAAAACTTCTCAGGAAGTCCCTCAGAATTTCATATCAGTTACGTGTAGCACTGATACAGGAGATAGAAAGAAATTATTTAGGCAGATAGGGTAAGAGAGTCCTCGGCAGAGCTTCCCTCTTAATGAAAAGCAGCCCCCAAAATCATTTCATTTCTATCAAAGAGCAGCCTGAAAAAGATCCAGCTGCAGACATAGATAAGCAAGCTGGAAGCTTGCATGGGTGAATGCCGGCAGCTGTGCCAATAGAAAAGGATTACCTGAGGCCCAAGCATGTTCAACATGTAGGCTCCATCTTCCCTTTTTTTTTTTTCTTTTTTTGAGACGGAGCTTTGGTGTTGATGCCCATGCTGGAGGGCAGTGCCACTATCTCGGCTCACTGCAACCTCTGCCTCCCAGGTTCAAGCGATTTTCCTGCCTCAGCCTCCCAAGTAGCTGGGATTACAGGTGCCCACCACCATGCCCAGCTATATTTGTTTTTTGTTTTTTGTTTTTTTTTTTTAGTAGAGACAGGGTTTCACTATGTTGGCCAGACAGGTCTCAAACTCCTGACCTCGGGCCGGGCGCGGTGGCTCAAGCCTGCAATCCCAGCACTTTGGGAGGCCGAGATGGGTGGATCACGAGGTCAGGAGATCGAGACCATCCTGGCTAACACGGTGAAACCCCGTCTCTACTAAAAAAATACGAAAACTAGCCGGGCGAGGTGGCGGGCGCCTGTAGTCCCAGCTACTCGGGAGGCTGAGGCAGGAGAATGGCGTGAACCCGGGAGGCGGAGCTTGCAGTGAGCTGAGATCCGGCCACTGCACTCCAGCCCGGGCGACAGAGCGAGACTCCGTCTCAAAAAAACAAAAAATAAAATTCAAAAAAAACTCCTGACCTCAGATGACCCACCTGCTTTGGCCTCACAAAGTGCTGGGATTACTGGCATGAGCCACTGTGCCCAGCTCCATCTTCCCTGTTCTTTGTCACCACATGTAGAGCAAAGGAACAGACAATATGGCACCAGCCAGGTAGAAAACCCATATGCATAATAAAAGATTAGAGTGGGGTGGCCAACTTCTTCTCACACTGTGCAGATGGCACACCTAGTCCTAACCAATTCTTCACGTGCTATGCAAATGGTATGCCTGGTCTGACCAATCTTTTGTGCCCTATGGAAATCAGACACTGCCTCCTCAAGCTCATTTGTAAAACCTGCTGCACTTCATCATGGACCAGAAGACCCACTCAGGACCCCTCTCTCTGCAGCAGAGAGCTTCTCTCTTTCTTTCAACTATTAAACCTCTGCTCTTAACCTCACTCCTGGTGTGTCTGCATCCTTGATTTCCTTGACATGGGACAACAAACCTCATGTATTACCTCATACAAATGACGCTGCTTCAACAGTAGCCAATTTAGGTACGCATTCTTATACTGGCTTTCTCTCCTTTTCTGTTGTACTTCCTGTGGTGGATTAGTCTCAATTCTTTACTCTCTTTCTATAAAATTGTATATCCACACCAATCCCGCTCCACAGAGCAGGAAAACTATATTTTCCCACACTTTGATTCGCAACTAGGACACATGATTCAATTTGGTCAGTGGGATATTAGCAGACATGACACAAACAGAAATTTGAAACGTGATTTCTTGTGCTTCAGCCATTCTCATGAGAAAAAACATACCCCGCTTAACTGCTGTCCTTTCAACCCAGGTCCCAGAATAAGACAAATGGAGTAGAATTGCCCCAATGGATCCAAAGAAGTGAAAGTGAGAAATAAATGCTAGTTGCTGCATGCCAGTGAAAATTTGCAGTTGTTTGTAAATGTTGCAAAATGTGGGTGATATAACAAATGGTACCCACAAGTAGGTTGTTGATGAAACAAAACCTTACCTATATGGCATTGATTTTAAAATGTAGTAGAAGGCAGCAAAGATGCTGTTATGGGACACGTGTCTGGTGACAGTAGTGCATGGGCAACTTTAATAATCACAGCTTGATAAGACCAAGGCAGCTAAAGTCCTCAAACCCTCAGGGGTGAGGATCTGGGTCAATCCAACAGACAAACAACTTAGATCAGTCAGAGGACTGGTTAAAAATAAAGAAAATCAGAATAGGAGTGAAGGAGCAGATACTATGGTGGTTTCGTTTGTGTTAAATTTCTGCAGATATTGTGGCCAACCACCAACATGAAGAGGACATAATGTGCTGTCTGAGTAAATCTGAGAGAATGGACTGCATTGCATGCCTCCTGTGCATCACTTTAAATCCTCTTGGCCTTATTCCACCATTAGTATAGCAGCAAGTTCTGCGTGGGCTTGAAGCAACTTTGCGCTCTATTTTGACAGCGCCTCACCTTGGCCTGTGCATGCACTTTTGGCTTCTGACCTTAGCAATTCTGTGATGTCATCATGTGACACTCTAGTGGTTACTCCCTTGACACGCATATATAATCAACCCAGACTGCAGAGGAGTTAATGCCTCAGAGGACCACCCTTGCCTAGCCAAGAAGAGGATCCTACGTAGACAATCCTGTGTGATTGCACCATGTGCTGCTGTAGCAATGGTTAAAGTGCCTTTAGATTGGCTTTCACTGCTTAATTCTCTCAACCCTCACTCCCACTCCTAATATCATATTCTAAGTAAGTTATCTATACATAGTCTTTATCTGAGGCTCTGCTTTGGAGAGGACTCAGACTAAGACTATTTCACAATTTATTTAAGAATAGGTAATACTGGCTCAAGCCTGTAATCCCAGCACTTTGGGAGGCCGAGACGGGCAGATCACGAGGTCAGGAGATCGAGACCGTCCTGGCTAACACGGTGAAACCCCGTCTCTACTAAAAATACAAAAACTAGCCGGGCGAGGTGGCGGGCGCCTATAGTCCCAGCTACTAGGGAGGCTGAGGCAGGAGAATGGCGTAAACCCAGGAGGCAGAGCTTGCAGTGAGCTGAGATCCGGCCACTGCACTCCAGTCCGGGCGACAGAGCCAGACTCCGCCTCAAAAAAAAAAAAAAAAAAAAAAAGAATAGGTAATACTAGGGGCCAGAGTATCAAAGCCCCTGAGAAGTATGCAAATTCATTCATTCATTCATTCATTCAGTCAGTCAGTCATTCAACAAATATTTATTGAGGGGCTACTGTGTCACTGGCACAGTAGTAAACAGACTGCTTTTGTCAAACTTACATTCTAGTAAGAGAAGACAGACAATAAGTAAATACATATATCTTATACCAAATAGTGAATGCTAAGAAGATAAATAAAGTAAAATAAAAGAAAGAGGGAGAGATGAGAGAGATGGTTTTTAAAAATGTGGCCAAAGCTGGGTGTGGTGGCTCACGCCTGTAATCCCAGCACTTTGGGAGGCCAAGGTAGGTGGATTGTCTGAGGTCAGGAGTTCGAGACTAGCCTGACCAACATGGAGAAACCCCGCATCTACTAAAAATACAAAATTAGCCAGGCCTAGTGGCACATGCCTGTAATCCCAGCTACTTGGGAGGCTAAGGCCGGAGAATCACTTGAACCTGGGAGGTGGAGATTGCGGTGAGCCGAGATAGTGATACTGCACTCCAGCCTGGGCAACAAGAGTGAAACTCTGCCTTAAAAAATAACAAAAAGAAAAAAGTGTGGTCAAAAGGTCCTCTTTTATAAGGTCATATATGAGCAGAAAAGTGAGTAAAGTGAGAAAACTTGTCATGAATAAATACAGGTGACAAACATTTCCAAGAAGAGGGACTGTAAGTAAAAAGTTTCCACAAATGTGGTGTATTGTGGAAGCAGGAAGAAAACCAGCGGGACCGACTGGAGGAGACAGGGTGAAGGGGAGGCTGGACGGAGAGAAGATGAGAAAGACGGTGCAGGGCCCTAATGCATGGATGCATGGCACCTTGTGGGCTGTTACATGATGGAAGGGTTCTGAGTGCAGGAGTGCTATTCAGAAGGATCACTCCAGCTCCTGTGTGCAGGGCAATGAAAGAGGAAGCAATACGGAGGGTGGCAATAAGGCATGGAAGAGGATGAAGATAGAGACTTGTTCTGAGGCAGCAGTGTGGAGCTGGTAAGAGGTAGCTGAACTCTAAAAATCTTTCAAAGGTGGAGCAGTCTACATTTCCTAGAATGGGATGTGGGGTGTGAGAGAAAGGGAACAACAATGAAATCTCTCTCCCTTTCATTGCGTTGGATAGTTTTTGTCCAACTTGAAACATGGGGTTGACTTTTAGGAAGATGCGCAATTTCATTCACAAACTTAGATGGTCAAGGGGATGAGGGGCCTTCCCAACCTGTGCACATGGGCTTCTCTGGTCTAGCTTTTCCTTTCAGCTATTGGCTTGCCCCTCTCTCACCCACATGATAAATTCAGGAGTTGGAGAAAAGCTGCTGGTGCTATCTAAGGCCCTTTTGTCTAGACACAAATAGCCTCATATACCGCACCTTTGAAATGATAGCCTGGGTAGGGTTTGCCTTTGGATATCCAAACATCCCCAAAAGTACTGAAACCTTTCATCTCTCCTTTTAGGACTCTAACAAGGGGCAGAGCTTAGGCTCCTTTCTGAGACCCGCCATAATTGTGCTTCCCTTCTTTGCTTTTCGATTTACTCCCTCACTTTCCCATCCCTATGACAGTCACAAGAATTTTCAGCTAATCTGAAATCTATTTTTTATAGCATAAACTTTATATAGTGAGTGTTTCAAAGTTTCCAAAACATGTTCTTGCAGCTTAAAAACTGTATTATATTTTCCCTTAGGCAATGAGCACCAATGACTAAACTGGGGAAGAGGAACTCAAGGGATAAGGCAGCTCAGAATCAAAGATACTTAGAATTTGAAGGGGAAAACTCGATCTCTCGGAATATTATTTTATTATAAATAGCAATCATGGCTAGGTGCGGTGGCTCACACCTGTAATCCTAGCACTTTGGGAGGCCAAGGTGGGTGGATCACCTGAGGTCAGGAGTTCGAAACCAGCCTGGCCAACATGGTAAAATCCATCTCTACTAAAAATACAAATATTAGCCAGGCGTGGTGATGGGCACCTATAATCCCAGCTACTCGGGAGGCTGAGGCAGGAGAATCGCTTGAACCTGGTAGGAGGAGGTTGCAGTGAGCTGAGATTGCCCCACTGTACTCCAGCCTGGGCAACAGAGCAAGATTCCATCTCTAAATAAATAAATAGCAATAATGTTTATGTTCTCCCATGAGGGGGGACATAGTCTTACCAAGTTACTTTTTTCTCTGTTTTTACTAATAGGAAAAATAAACTTAGATAGAGATATGATTGAGAAGTCTTCAAATATTAAATAGTTCATGGATTTTGAAAACATGCATGTCTACTTTGTATAGCTATTTCATATTCATATATAGTCAGATTTAAATCAAAAACTCATAATTTAGCATATAGGAAATTAAAGAAGGAAAGATCCATGATTGATCTATCAGCAGAATTTGATACATTTGATAACTTTCTTCTCTTGGCATTAAGAATGACAAACTCTTCCTACATCATTTCTTTTCCTTCTCAGTCTACTTTTTTAATTAATTAATTAATTTTTTTAAAAAATAGAGTCTTGCTGTGCTGCCCAGGCTGGAGTGCAGTGGAGTGATCTCGGCTCACTGTAACCTCCAACTCCCGGGGTTCAAGCAATTCTCCTGCCTCAGCCTCTCCCGAGTAGCTGGGATTACAGGCATGTGCCACCATGCCCGGCTAATTTTGTATTTTTAGTAGAGACAGGATTTCTCCATGTTGATCAGGCTGATCTCCCGACCTCAGATGATCTGCCTGCCTCGGCCTCCCAAATGCTGGGATTACAGATGTGAGTCACAACGCCCGGCTTTCCTTCTCGGCCTTCTTTGCTGATTATTTCCCCTCCTCCAAATCTCCTAGCATTGAAGTGCCTGAAGGCTCAGTTTTGGGTCATCTTTTCCATTTGTACTCCCTCAGAGATATAAACCGCTCTTATGGTTTTAAATGCAACATATAAGCTGACATTTTCAGGCTTGGCCTTTCTCTTGGACTGAAAACTCATATATACAGCTGCTCTCTCAACGTCTCCACTTGAATATCTAACAGATCATTCAAACCTCGCATTTCTAAAACTGAATTTTTGATATCCCTCCACCAATCTTATTCTGCTCACAGCTTTTCCCAGCCCAGCTGATGGCAACTCCATTCTTCCAACTGCTCAGGGCAAAGGGCATCTCTTTTTCTCAGGTCTGACCTCTAATCCATCAGAATTTCCTTTTTGTTCTTATGCCAGGCATGCTTTCACCTTGGAACTGTCCGCACTGTCTGGAATGCTCATCCCCGCTCTTGGCTGCCCCTTCAATTCATTTAATACACTGCAGAATTTATTTGCTGATTTTGTTTCGTGTTTACTGTCTCTTTCTTTCCCAAATCCTTTGCCAAACCCACCGCTGACTAGAATACAAGTTCCACTAAAGGGTGGATTTGTTTTTCTCTGTTTTGTTCTTTGATGCATCTCTAGAACCCAGAACAATATCTGGCACATGTTAAAGGCTCAATACATATATTTAAGTGAAAAAATAATAGTGAGAAGGCCCAAGTGGGAACTAGATATATATAGTATGTGAGACCAACAGAGGGAAATTCCAGAAACAAAGTTCTCCACTTTGCTAAAAGCTTGGTAGGAGCTTCATGTAACAAGCATATAACAAGCTGGATTTAAAAAGGAGTGTCCACTGAAGTAATCAGGATCCCATAAATCAGGGGTCCCCAACCCCTGGGGGAAAGGAAGTGGGCCGCACAGCAGGAGGTGAGCAGCAGGTGGGTGAGCATTACTACCTGAGCTCTGCCTCCCATCACATCAGCGGTGGCATTACATTCTCATAGAAGCGGGAACCATATTGAGAATTGTGCATGCAAGAGATCTAGGTTGTATGCTCCTTATGAGAATCAAACTAATGCCTGATGATCTGAGGTAGGACGGTTTCATCCCAAGATCATCCCCTACAACCTCTCTGTCTGTGGAAAACTTGTCTTCCACTAAACCGGTCTCTCGTACCAAAAAGGTTGGGGACTGCTGCCACAGAGCCAAGAAAGATAGATGAAAGAAGAATGAGAAAAACACAAATACAAAAGCCAATAGAAAGAGAATTTGGAAAGCATGGTTTTAGAGAATTCTGAGTATAAAGATTCTCCCTAACACACATACCTCATCCGTGAGCATTGATAGCCATAGGCACTGATGAACACACCCACAATCAGAAATTTGGCCTCATGGGGCCGGGCGTGGTGGCTCATGCCTGTAATCCTAGCACTTTGGGAGGTCAAGGTGGGCAGATCACAAGGTCAGGAGTTCAAGACCAACCTGACTGACATGGTGAAACCCCACCTCTACTAAAAATATAAAAATTAGCAGGGTGTGGTGGTGCACACCTGTAATCCCAGCTACTCAGGAGGCCAAGGTAGGAGAATCACTTGAACCCAGGAGGCAAAGCTTGCAGTGAGCCAAGATTGCACCACTGCACTCCAGCCTAGGTGACAGAGCAAGACTCCATCAAAAAAAAAAAAAAAAAAAAAAAAAAAGAATGAAAGAAAGAAAGAAAAGAAATTTGGCCTCATGGAAATAGTAGAGGGAGATAATGGTTGGTTTTACACACCAACAGTGCAATTGGTATGTTTTAAAACAAATGTTAAATTAATACATATCTGAGGTTATAAATGCCACCCATTTATCTTATATTTGCAGATTTGGGGTGAGAAATTAGAATTCACCACTTCAATATATTCTATGAGGTTAATTAGATGAGTCAGTTGTGAAAACGTATCTGCCTCTGGTGTTAAAACTTTAGTGGTGTTTAGGCTGTATGAGGTGTAGCGCTGCTGAAAAAAGATCAATATAGAAACAGTTCTAACCACGCAGCATGAACAAAATCTCCCAAAGCAATTTGTTCTAATTCCACAATGGTAGATGCTTGTATTCACTCTCCATAGAATGCTTTTCATTTAATACCTCCTCTATCAAATTGAGACATGAAATTATATATACGTCAACTCTACTACATAGCTGAGATCTAGAGATCTAGTAGAATAGGGATGAAGAGAATATCAACACTTATGTAAAATAATTACACTTCTGACTTTTAATATATAGAAGTCAGACCTTGGATTAGAAATAACATTACAATTTATAGGACAAAAGAATCTTTTTCTTAATAGGGAATAAGGTAGCACGCATAATGTAGCAGAAGTCTCTCTGAATTGGGAATTAGAGGACATGTTCTAATCCTCAACCCACCACTTATCAACTGTCACTGGGGAAGCTTCTGAGTATGTTGCAACCTCATTCCCTCCTTTGTAAGATTAAGATGATCATATCTGCCTTGTATATTTCATATTGTGCTGTTGTAATCAAGTGAGATGTGTACAAGCATGTTTAGGAAACTATAAATGATAATTGATATTTTTATATTTTGCAATACATTCCCTATCTATTATTACATTTAATTATAAACCAATGAATATACGTTATTATGCAAGTTATTGTTTTATATAATCCTTTACATTGTAAACATTAGCCGTGGCAGGATTCAATTCAATCACATGTGATTGGCAAATAAGTTTCACAATGCATGAAATACAGTCATTTAAGCTGCACTTAAAGGAAACCACGTTTTGAGGCATCACTGTTTTTTTCTTTCAAAGACATCCAAAATGGCCTTAGAATACACACTAAGCCAGAAATAAATAGAGGTAGGACACTAATAAAATTGTTTCAGATTTGCACTTCTTGGAATCTAATGTCACGTAGTGAAATCATAAGTAGTGGATATATTTTCTCTAGCTATCTACATTGCTATAAAGACACAGTGAAATATATCTTTATTTTGTTTGATAGCACTTGGTAAACATTGTTCACTTAACAGACGTTATAAATTACTCACTGCCACATAGCAAAAAAGAAAGTCAGCCTTTACAACTAAGAAGTAATCAAAAGGCTATATTTAAAAACTTGGAGGCCATAGTCATAAAACGTGATTTAACGGAGGATTTTATGGCACGCTCATGAGCAAGTAAATCAGAATCTTCAGTGTTTATCTCTGATAACTTTTGGTTTCACAGCCCATCACCCAGGAATGAACTGTTCTGATTAACCCTCAATACACAGATTCCCAAGCAGTCCACAGATCATGAAAATGGTCATAGATTCTTCATTTTTTTGGTGTCACTGAGAGGATACTTTTTAACTTCCTTTCCTTGATTGAATATCAGATTCAATATCTTTTTTTTTTTTTTTTTTTGAGACGGAGTCTCGCTCTGTCGCCCAGGCTGGAGTGCAGTGGCCGGCTCTCAGCTCACTGCAAGCTCCAACTCCTGGGTTCACGCCATTCTCCTGGCTCAGCCTCCCGAGTAGCTGGGACTACAGGCGCCCGCCACCTCACCCGGCTAGTTTTTTGTATTTTTTAGTAGAGACGGGGTTTCACTATGTTCGCCAGGATGGTCTCGATCTCCTGACCTCGTGATCCACCCGTCTCGGCCTCCCAAAGTGCTGGGATTACAGGCTTGAGCCACCGCACCCGGCCCAGATTCAATATCTTAAACAGGGTTGAGGGAAAGACACTTTCTGAAATACTATCGATGTCAAAGTAAAACTTGTTTATACAAGAAAAATTTTTTCAAAAAAATCTGTCAAAAGTTATTAATGGAGTCAAGAGTATAGGTAGAATCTTTCTTTTTTTTTTTTTTGGTTTTGTGTTTTTGTTTGAGATGGAGTTTCACTCTTGTTGCCCAGCTGGAGTGCAATGGCACATCTCAGCCACTGAAACTCCACCTCCTTGGGTTCAAGTGGTTCTCCTGCCTCAGTCCTCCAAGTAGCTGAGATTACAGCATGCGCCACCATCGCTGGGTAATTTTTTGTATTTAGTAGAGATGGAGTTTCACCATGTTGGTCAGACCGGTCTCAAACTCCTGACATTAGGTGATCCATGCAAAGTGCTGGGATTATAGGTGTGCACCGCTGTGCCCGGCCAAAGCATAGGTGAATCTTAATCTACTTAGTGTTCTGCTATTATTAAATAAATAAAAATAAGCACGTTATCTATGGAATATTAAAACAGGAGTTGGCGAACTTTTTCATAAAGGACCAATAGTAGATATTATAGGCTTTGTGGGCCATATAGTCCCTGTCACAACTATTCAACTCTGCCATAATAGCTTAAAAGTAGCCATAAATCATACAAAACTAAATGAACACAGCTATGTTCCAGTAAAACTTTATCTATGGACACTGAAATTTGAACGTCATATACTTACCATGTGTCATAAAACATTTTGTTTTGATTTTGTCTACTTTTAAATGCATAAAAGCCATTTTAGCTCATTGGCCATACAAAACAGGTGGTATGCACGATTTGGCTTGATGACTATAGTTTGCTGGCACTGTTCTAAGCTATCATTGACAGTATTCACCTAAAAAAGGTCATTTTTCTTGGGGCCTCTGAGTCTTTATCTATTTTATTTAATTTTTGGAAGATAAGAAAATAAAATCTCTGTTTTACCACTATTACAATAAGCTCTGATTATGGAATTATCACAGAAGCTGACTTAACCTGTCTGCTGAAAGTAAGTAAAGACTACAGGATGCAGAACAATCCCAAAACCCCAAAAACCTCTCCATATTTTCCTTTCATAGTTACCTCCTCCCATCCCTAACACTGATATGTTCTTTCTCACTGTAGTGGGCATGGTGGTGGGTGCCTGTAATCCCAGCTACTCAGGAGGCTGAGGTAGCCTCTAATCCGTGGCAACCACTGATACGTTCTGTCTCACTGTGGTGTTTTCTTTTCTTCTTTCTTTTTTTTTGAGATGGAGTTTCACTTTGTGCTCTTGTTGCCCAGGCTGGAATGTAATGGCATGATCTCGGCTCATTGCAATCTCCACCTCCTGGGTTCAAATGATTCTCCTGCCTCAGTCTCCCACATAGCTGAGATTACAGGTGCCCACCACCACACTCAGTTAATTTTTGTACTTTTAGTAGAGACGGAGTTTTACCATGTTGGCCAGGCTGGTCTCAAACTCCTGATCTCGTGAACCGCCCACCTTGGCCTCCCAAAGTACTGGGATTACAGGTGTGAGCCACTGAGCCCAGCCGTGTTTTCTTTTTGAGAATGTCACATAAATGAAATTACTCAGTATGTAGCCTTTTAAGATTAGCTTTTTTTCACTAAGTACAATGCCTCTGAAATTCACCCAGGTTGTTGTGTGCATTTCTTTTCTTTTCCTTTTCATTTTTGAGAAATTTAGTATTCCATTATATAAATGTATCACGATTTATTTATCCATTCAGTCACTGAAGAACATTTACGTTATTTCCAGTTATTGCTGATTACAAACAATGCCTCCATAAATACTCATGTACATGTATTTGAGTAAACGTAAGTTTTTGGTTCACTTGAGCAATTATCTAAGAGTGGGGTTGCTGGGTCGTATCATAAGTTTAACTTAATAAAGAATTCCTAAACAGTTTTCCAGAGTACCTGTACCATTTTGTATTCCAGTTTCTTTACAACCTCAGTGCACTTGATATTGTCAGTTTTTATTCATTTTATTTTAGTCTTTGTAATAGATATGCCATGATTTAATATGCATTTCCCTCCCTGATGGCCAGTGATGTTAAATATCTTTTCATATGCTTATTTATCATCCACATTTTTTTCTTTCACAAAATGTCTGTTCAATTCTTGGGCCCACTTTTAGTTTTGCTTGTTTGTTTGTTTGTTTGTTTGTTTTGTTTTGTTTAAGACAGGGTCTTACTCTGTCACTCAGGCAGGAGTGCAATGGTGCAATCAGGGCTCAGTGCAACCTTGACTTCCCGGGCTCATGTGATCCTCCCACCTCAGCCTCCTGAGGAGCTAGGACTACAGGTGCACACCACCAAGCCCTGCTATTTTTTGTACAGACAGGGTTTCACCACATTGCTCAGACTGGTCTCGAACTCCTATGCTCAAGCCATCCACCCACCTCAGCCTCCCAAAGTGCTGGGATTACAGGCATGAGCCATTGCACCTGGCCTTGTTTTCTTACTGTTGAGTTTTGAGAGTTCTTTGTATGTTCTTGAGAAAAGTCATTTATTGGATATGTAATTTGCAGACATTTTCTCCCAGTCTATAGCTTGTCTTTTTACTCTTTCAACACTCTTTCAATCATTGTAGGGGATTAGGTCAAGACAGTGGAGCCCTCGGGAATGGGAAAGCTTACTTGCCACTTCTGCCATGTGAGTTTACAGCGAGAACTGTCTACAAACCTGGAAGAGGACCCTCACCAGGCAATGAATATTTGATCTTGGCCTTCCAGGCTTTTAGAACTGTGAGAAATCAATTTATATTACATATAAGCTACTCAGTTTATGGTAGTTTGTCATAGAAGACCAAACAGACTAAGACAATATGTTGTAGATGATTCCCTAACTTTATATCCTATGTCCCCTGATTAGATATATTAAAATTGGGATAGGGCAGAGAAGGCACTGGCTTTAAATACAGCTTTTGAAACTATCTAGGCTACCCCAAGATTCTGGCATAGTCCCGGAACCAGAGAAAGAGGACATAAACAAAAAGGCTTCCCAGGGAATCCTGTTGTGCTCCTGGATTTCAAACCATTCCCATTGGGAATACTTGATCGTTACCACTGTCCTCCTTAAAACCCTTCCCTGGCTCACTATTACCTGAATAATAACATCTAGTGGGCTTTACATTCTATGTTTGCTGCAATCTAACCCAAACCAGTTCATTTCCTGCTGCTTCCTTCCACACTACCCCCATGGGCTCCATGCCAATACCCTGATTTAATGATTTAGGGCAGTACTCTGGCATCAGTGTACATCTGGTTACCGTGCAACCAGAATAAATAAGCTTCCTAGCAGAAGAGCTGTGACCTTCCATTCAGGTACCTAACACTGGAAGAATCCTGAATTTTCATAAGATTAGGTCTAGTCTTTTATCTTACAGCCTTAAAAAATCACTATTTAATATATAAACCTAGAATAACATCACATTTTTACCTCTTGAAATTCACATATTCTTAAAGATTCAGCGCAAGTAACAAATTCTTCAGGAAGCCTTCCCTAATCACCCTAGACCAAAATCAATGTCTCTATCTCCAAGTTCCCATATTTCACTTGTTTCCCTGTATAGTACTTTTCACGTTCTGCTTTACAGTACACCTAAGAAATTGCAATGTAAGAAAAGCATGGTTCAAATATCAGCTCTTTGAATTATGTGTGATTTGAGTAAAGCCAATTATCAATTCTCAAAGCTTCAAATACTTCATCTATAAAATATGAAAAACAAATGTTTACTTACAGTATTAATTACAAGATTGAAATCAGACACTTCAGTGCGCCCCAACTTTCTTCATGGCATGGTACCTAGAAAGTGTTCTTTCCACAGCTCACTGGTGGAGTCCACTTGTGGTCAGGGATAAAGGCTGCAGGCTTCACCTGCTTTGGCCCTGCTCAAGTGCTCAAGGAGTTAACAAGAATGAACTGCACACAGCTGTAACCCATTCAAAGCTTACTAATTGGCTTCCTATTGAAAGCACATGGACAGCATTACAAATGGATGCTTGCGGCTGGGCGCAGTGGCTCACATCTGAAATCCCAGCACTTTGGGAGGCAGAGGCGGGCGGATCACGAGGTCAAGAGATCGAGATCATCCTGGCCAACATCATGAAACCCCCATCTCTACTAAAAACACAAAAATTAGCTGGGCATGTTGACGTGCGCCTGTAGTCCCAGCTACTCAGGAGGCTGAGGCCGGAGAATCGCTTGAACCCGGGAGGCGGAGGTTGCAGTGAGCCGAGATTGCTCCACTGCACTCCAGCCTCGCGACAGAATGAGATCCGATCTCAGAGAAAAAAAAAATTGATGTTTGGATATCACCCCCTGATTTAATTCGTCTGAGGCACAGTCTGGGACATCAAGAGTTTTTAAAGCTCCCCAGGTGGTTCTAATAGGCGCCCAAGGTTGAGGATCACTGTTCATAAAAAAATTTGCGTCAGAAACTACAATCGACATAATTAAGGAACTTTTGGGTCATTCATATTTTGAGGGTGGAGAATGCATATTATTCATTGCTATAAAACATTAGCCAATCCCCAATCATTAATGGCACTGTCCCTTTAATAAATGTTCCATAAATATTTTTGGAATTCGATTTAATTCAACAAAAGAATAAAATTTAAAAGGTCAAGGCAAGTTGAGGAGGTCACTGAGGAAAGCATTTCTGAAATACATTGGACATTACCTGAATGGAGTCAGGACCCTTTTCACAGCTGAGCTCTCAGGCTTACTAAAGCAGATCCATGCTGCCCTATCATTAGGATGTCACTACTGTTCCTCAATTTTACTCTAGAGAATAAAGTAATGAAACAAGTGTTAAAGTTCTATATAGCCAGAAATATTTTCAGGCCTAGTACTTTCAAAATACAAGAAAGCAGAACATCTTCAATCCTGAAGAATGTATGCTCCTCAACTTGTTTACGTTCTTTGGTTTCATGGTAAACAGAATTATCTCTTATGGAATCTGCCTCCAATGTTTGGAAACCTTGCAATAGTGAGAAAAGAAACTTCTTGATTATTCTGATCCTGATTCTGATTACTGAAATTACTTAATGTATGGTGCCCATTGTTATTAAGTCATCAGAAATTCTAAAGATCATAACTGATTCCATTTATATTCAGAAAATACTAAATACATTTCCATGGAGTCTTTCCCTGCAAGATAATAGGCTCAAACCACTAGCTAATCTCACCAAGAAAAACAGAGAGGCAATTGATCCCAAATGAAGCATTCCATCTGTGTTCAAAAGCTTGAAATGCATGTGGACAGGCATGTAAACAAAATTCCAAATAGTTTTATAAATGCAAATCACTGTCTTCTCCCACAACCATTACCACCACACACACATATGACATACATAGACCTTAGCTATTTGTGTCATGAAACGTAGTAGGTAGAGTGCTTGGGCTTGAGTTTGACTCTTCTTCTAGAAGAATGACATTGAACATGTCATTCAAATCATGTTTGTGCCTCAGTTTCCATACCTGTAAAATGAAGAAGTCATAGTTATTAATTCCTTTTAAGCCTGACTATGATCTTATAAACTTTTACAATAAATGAAAGGAAAACTAGCCTTTAACAAGCACTTGCTTTAATGGCATGATTGTGTTTAACGAGTTTAACAAAAAAGAACTATGTTGGGCATCGTGGCTCATGCCTGTTTTCCCAGCACTTTGGCGGGGGCAAGGTGGGAAGATCACTTGAACCCAGGAGTTCGAGAGCTGCCTAGGCAACATGGTTAAACCTGTCCCTACAAAACATACAAAAACTAGCCAGGCATGGTGGCCATGCCAGTAGTCCTACCTACTTGGGAGGTTCAGGTTGGGGGATGCCTTGAGCCCAGGAGGTTGACAGCCAGGCTATAGTGAGTCATGATCATGCCACTGTATCCCAGCCTGGATGCCAGAGCAAGACCCTGTCTCAAAAAGCATTAGTAGTATGCAACGGAAGACATTATAACAAAGCCTATTAAGGCACTAGGTCCGGAAAGTGGGCATTCCAGAGCCAATATCACTCTCATTAGATTCCAGGGTCACATAGGCTCTTGTTGCTATTCTCTTTGAGCACCGGTTTTATTTGTTCTCTCTCTCTACCCAGTGGTTTTCTTTGAACTACTGACTAGCGGCCCCAATGGTAAAAAACGATCAGCACATCCCTGGCTGACCACCTGACTTCTCTCCTCCAGTGCCCAAGACCAGGTAAGTAGAGCCTCTCTGTCCCAGTATCAAATGTCCAAAAGAGAGAATCTGATCGGTCTATCTTGAGTCAGCTACACCCCTATGGCTGGGTCACCTAGAGAAGGGAAAGTGTCCTATGGTTCTGACGGGGAGGCTGAGGCCCACCCTTTCCCAAGGGTTGTGACTTACAGATACCTTCACAAGAATTAACTAAGAAGTGTCTATACCAATTTCCGGGTGTCAGGCCTTTTTATCTATCTCAATTTATTTTACTTTATTTTATTTTATTTATTTTATTTTATTTGAAACTGAGTCGAGCTCGCTCTGTCACCCAGGCTGGAGTTCAGTGGTGCGATCTTGGCTCACTGCAACCCTCGCCCCCCGGGTTCAAGCAATTCTCCTGCCTCAGTCTCCCGAGTAACTAGAACTACAGGCATGTGCTACCACGCCTGGCTAATTTTTTGTATTTTTGTTAGCCAGGATGGTCTTGATCTCCTGACCACGCGATCTAACCACCTCAGCCTCCCAAAGTGCTGGGATTACAGGCATGAGCCACTGTGCCAGGCCCATCTGTCTCAATTTTTGCAACAAATTCACGACATAGAAGTCTATTCATTTATTTTGAAAAAATAAATGAATGATGCTCAGGGAGTGAGTGGGTTGTTCAGATCCCCGTGGCAAGTGGCAGTTTTGAAGCCGGTGAAACATATGCCTCCTTGGTGGAAGTTACACATTTTAAATTACATTTAGTATATATTTTTATTAATAAAGCAAAGATTTAAGAATTATATAGTCATTTGATGGTTTTGTTTGGACATTCTAGGCATTATAAATAATGTCTTTATTTGAAATTCAGGTATAATTATTACCATCATAAAAGTTACAGTGAAAGAGTAGTTGACAGCATGATTTGGGCTATGAAAGCATTGTAAATATGGAGGAGACATTTATTTTTATTGGTTTGTTTTTTATTCTTAATTTTTAAATATTTGCTTATTTGCTAAATAATAATTGTACATATTTATGGAGTCCATAGTAATGTTTCTATACATATAATATACAGTGATCAGATCAGGGCAATTAGCATATCCATCATCTCAAATATTTATCAAACATTTGTATTGGGAATGCTCATCCTTCTTCTAGATATTTGAAACTATACAGCATATTTGGAGTTTCCATTTTGCAAGATGAAAAATTTCTGTAGGTTGGTTGCACCATAATGTGAATACACTTAATACTACTGAACTGTATGTTTAAAAAAGGATAAGATGGTAGATTTTAAATTATGTGTATTTTACTATAGTTAAAAATAAATTTTAGGCCGGGCGCGGTGGCTCAAGCCTGTAATCCCAGCACTTTGGGAGGCCGAGACGGGCGAATCACGAGGTCAGGAGATCGAGACCATCCTGGCTAACACGGTGAAACCCCGTCTCTACTAAAAATACAAAAACTAGCTGGGCGAGGTGGCGGGCG
>NW_016809260.1:56783-59199 GCF_001698545.2 Rhinopithecus bieti
AGACCCCCCCTCAAAAAAAAAAAATAAATAAATAAAAATAAATTTTAAAAATTTTAATGAAACTATACAACATATTAACTATAGTCATCTCACAGTGATATAGACCACTACAATTTCTTAATGAGAAACAACAGTGAGAATAATTATAAGATATGATAACTCATAATTTACGCGGTTGCTCCTCCTTAGCACAGGCCTTCTAAGAACTAACAAATGTTCTATGTTCAGGCAGAATAAAAGTAGTTTCGGTTATCTATTATTATAATGTGTTAAGTAGGGTACTAAATGTTTTGCCTGCACATCTCATTGATTCCTCAAAACAAACCAATACTGGAGCTACTGTTATTATCCCCATTACCCAGAGGAAAAAACTGAAGCTTGGAGTGGTACATAATTTTCCAGGGTCTCATATCACATAGTGGCAGAGCTAGCATTGGAACTTAGATCCAGCTAATTCCATAACTCACACTCTCAACCAAGAGTCTTTTCAGCTTCCCAACTCTGAGCCAGTAAGAACATGAGGATGAAATCTGAGCATATACAAATGATCATTAATACAGACATATTTTAAATTTGACTTTTTTGTATCTATTTCCTTCGTATGTCTTATATGAATGCATGTATTAAAACACTAGCTAATATTTGGCATACATTTAAAAACACCAGAAATAATTTACGAGAAGTTTTTCATCCAATATTTATTGGAAGTCTGTTATATGCCAAATACAGAGCTGGGGTAGTTTATATTTTAATTTTTTGCAGGCAGAATAGAGTCAACTGATTATTATTATTATTTTTTGCAAGGCTGCAGTCTGATTATCCAGAATAAAAATTAAAAATCTTCCTAAGAAACAAATCTACTCTGCTTTTGTTTGTCTCTGATAAGAAAAAAGGAATGAAGTCTGTCAGTTGTCAGCAGATGTTTGCAGCTTGCTCTGGAGCATATGATAAAAGATGATGACCTTGTCTTTGTCCTGATCTACAGGCATCCTGAACTCTTCTTTATCTGTTTTCTTTTTTCAGTAACCCCTGAACTAGGGATATATAAATAAGAGAGTAGAAAAACAAAAAATAAATGAATGCACCAGTGAAAAAGTAACATGACTTAACTTTTGTCACATTTAAAGAAAGAGAAATGTAAAATGCTTCACCCGTTTGTGTTTTAAATTTAAAAAATTCATTGAGGCCGGGCGCAGTGGCTCAGGCCTGTAATCCCAGCACTTTGGGAGGCCGAGGCGGGCGGATCACGAGGTCAGGAGATCGAGACCATCCTGGCCTACACGGTGAAACCCCGTCTCTACTAAAAAATACAAAAAACTAGCCGGGCGAGGTGGCGGGCGCCTGTAGTCCCAGCTACTCGGGAGGCTGAGGCAGGAGAATGGCGTAAACCCGGGAGGCGGAGCTTGCAGTGAGCTGAGATCTGGCCACTGCACTCCAGCCTGGGCGACAGAGCGAGACTCCATCTCAAAAGAAAAAAAAAAAAAAATTCATTGAACAGGCATGTATTTAATAAGTGCAATTTATATCAAATCAATAGAACAGGCCCGTTAAGGTAAAATCAGAGAAAAGGGAAAAGAAAGAGGTGAGAAAGTCAGAGAAAATAACACAATGGAAGAAGGATTCTATTACTAGAAATAGAAAATAAAGCATAAGAGGCCCGGTGCAGTGGCTCACACCTGTAATCCCAGCACTTTGGGAGGCAGAGGCGGGTGGATCACGAGGTCAGGAGATCGAGACCATCCTGGCTAACACGATGAAACCCCATCTCCACTAAAAATACAAAAAATTAGCCGGGCGTGGTAGCAGGCACCTGCAATCCCAGCTACTCGGGAGGTTGAGGCAGGAGAATGACCTCAACCTGGGAGGCAGAGGTTGCAGTGAGCTGAGATCGTGCCACTGCCCTCCAGCCTGAGCGACAGAGCAAGACTCCGTCAAAAAAGAAAGAGAGAAAGAAAGAAAAAGAAAGAACGAGAGAGAGAAAGAGGGAGGGAGGGAGGAAGCAGGAAGAGAGGGAGGGAAAGAAAGAGCGAGAGGGAAGGAAGGAAGGAAGGAAGGAAGGAAGGAAGGAAGGAAGGAAGGAAAAGAAAGGAAGGAAGGAAGGAAAAGAAAGAAAGAAAGAAAGAAAGAAAGAAAGAAAGAAAGAAAGAAAGAAAGAAAGAAAGAAAGAAAGAAAGAAGGGAGGGAGGGAAGAAAGAAGAGAGAGAGGGAGGGATGGAGGGAAAGAAAGGAAAGAGAGAGAAAGAGAGAGAGAAAGAAAGAAAGAAAGAAAGAAAGAAAGAAAGAGAGAGAGAGAGAGAGAGAGAGAGAGGGAGGGAGGGAGGGAGGGAGGGAGGAAGGAAGGAAGGAAGGAAGGAAGGAAGGAAGGAAGGAAGGAAGGGAGGAAAGAAAGAAAGGCAAGCATAAGAAAACAGAAAAA
>NW_016809260.1:60612-69961 GCF_001698545.2 Rhinopithecus bieti
TTATTTTTTTTATTTTTTATTTTATTTTTTATTTTTTATTTTTATTTTTTTTTTTGAGAAGGAGTCTCGCTCTGTCACCCAGGCTGGAGTGCAGTGGCCAGATCTCAGCTCACTGCAAACTCCGCCTCCCGGGTTTACGCCATTCTCCTGCCTCAGCCTCCCGAGTAGCTGAGACTACAGGCACCCGCCACCACGCCCAGCTAATTTTTTTGCATGTTTAGTAGAGACAGGGGTTTCACTGTGTTAGCCAGGATGGTCTCGATCTCCTGACCTCGTGATCTGCCCGCCTTGGCCTCCCAAAGTGCTGGGATTACAGGCTTGAGCCAACGCGTCCGGCCAGAAATTCATTTCTTAATAAACTTTGGCAAAGGTGAGAGTACAAGATATCCCACCCAGCATACATATACTCTGCAAACTTACGTAGGCTGTGAAACAGTATGTATAATATATACAAAGACACTCTCTTGTTTTCTTTACCAAGTCACTCCTCCTCCCCCTTTAGTTACAAGAAAAAAAAAGGATATACTGAAAATCATATATTCTAAGCAACTTACAAATTAACCAGCGTCCTTACAAAAACTAAAAATCAGTTCATATTTCATGTTTCCAGAGAACATCCAATTAATCACACAAACAAAAGGATTTTTAATGTGCCCGTCATAACATTGCAACTAGCACCTGCTTGCTCCTAAGTTCCCTGAATACTCTTCACAAATGTCAGTTGTGTCTTAGAATTTGCCTAAGCTTAAATTATATTTTCTTTTTTTTTTTTTTTTTTTTTTTTTTTTGAGACAGAGTCTCGCTCTGTCGCCCAGGCTGGAGGGCAGTGGCCGGTTCTCAGCTCACTGCAAGCTCCGCCTCCCGGGTTTACGCCATTCTCCTGCCTCAGCCTCCGAGTAGCTGGGACTACAGGCGCCGCCACCTCGCCCGGCTAGTTTTTTGTATTTTTAGTAGAGACGGGGTTTCACCGTGTTAGCCAGGATGGTCTCGATCTCCTGACCTCGTGATCCGCCCGTCTCGGCCTCCCAAAGTGCTGGGATTACAGGCTTGAGCCACCGAAATTATATTTTCATAATAAAAACTAGTGTAATCAGCCCAGTGTGTGCTTTGTGTGTCTTTTATTTGCACTGGCAGCAGTAAATACAGTAAATATATATCTACAGTGGGCCTTGTAACAGTGGAGAAAAAATATATTCATTAATATATATACAGTTTCAACATAATTTATTTCTCTTCTCCTTACAAAATGAAACTCTGCCAACACTCGGGGTTTTATCCACATTTTACTTCTGGAGTTTCTTCATAGTCTCAGGGAACATGATCAGGTTAATGATTTGACATCATGGATCGTAGTCATTGCAATCCCCAGAAATATGACCATTTACCAGCATCTGACTATTGCTGTTTCATTCTAAAACGTAAATGTATAAATTTAGGACAAAATTGGCTTGACCTTCCAGAAACCCAGGGGGAAAATCCATTCTTCTTCCTAACACTGGTCTGAGAGGTGTTGCCTCATCAGCACTGCAGGTAGCTGGTGATTCCCAGGACTACCGCTCCCCAGCCCAACCTCCAACCAAGATTCTGGTGCAGTAGTTCTGAAGGGGGCTCAATAATCTGTTTTTAGATCACTTCTCAGTGATACTTATAGGCAACAAGTTTGAGGGGCAGTTATCTAAATGCTCATCTTCATTATTCCAAGTTACTGAACAGATCTTAGAAATGCACATGTTCCAATGCAAAGGTTGGGAGAAACTGCCTCGCTCCCACTTTCACACACGTGGACATGAGGCAGTAGCGCCCTAGGACAGAGGGTAGGACAGTGCCTGCTGGATAGGATTAAGGTTTGTGCCACTCAGTGTCTTTCTTGCATCCATAGCTCTTGCCTGTCCCTCAAGAGCAGAAAAATTGGAAACTACATTTTCCAGGCTTCCATGACAGCAGGGCTCTAGCTAGATTTCATCAGTGTCAAGCAGTCATGCACAATTTGGAGGGATGAGAAAGAAAAGAAGAAGCCATATTTCTCCAGCAGCAGCAGATTCTGGCAGGTATGTGACACGGGCAGATGGGTCACATAGGGGTTTGTCAGCAACTTTCAGGGTCTGAAGATACCAAGGACTTCTGACGGTAGCTTTCCTGAGAATTCCTAAAAGCAATCTTTCTAATCTCTACCCCTTTCCCTCCCCTATCCTTGCAATGGTTGTGTAAGCCTCTTCTCGGTGTTAATTCTCTTCCTCCCTGAATGTGAAGTGGCTTCTGTTTTCTTGGCATGACCATATTTCTCACAGTTACACTATTATCCTGCAGACCCTCTTGGAGCTGCAGGTATTAACCTAGGCATTTGCACTCTGAGCCCATGAGAATTACAACCCAGAAAAAACAGAATCTCCTAGAAAATGCTTAATAAAAATCCACAAATCCCACAGCTCCTGTGGGAAAGCATGCAGTGAATCTACTCATTGTGAATTCACAGGCTCCCTGGTTTCAGTCACAAGAGCAAAGGTGGCAAATCTCTTGTACAGGGGTCTGATTGCTTTCCTGATTTACAAATTTTTAAGAAAATTTGCTGGCCGGGCGCGGTGGCTCAAGCCTGTAATCCCAGCACTTTGCGAGGCTGAGACGGGCGGATCGCGAGGTCAGGAGATCGAGACCATCCTGGCTAACACGGTGAAACCCCGTCTCTACTAAAAAAAAAATATAAAAAACTAGCCGGGCGAGGTGGCGGCGCCTGTAGTCCCAGCTACTCGGGAGGCTGAGGCAGGAGAATGGCGTGAACCCGGGAGGCGGAGCTTGCAGTGAGCTGAGATCCGGCCACTGCACTCCAGCCTGGGTGACAGAGCGAGACTCCGTCTCAAAAAAAAAAAAAAAAAAAAAAAAAGGAAATTAGCTAACTCTATCGTAGTGCAAAGTAGACTCTAACATTATGCATCATCCCCCACACCCCACACTTCAAAGTTCTCTCATGTACGAGTCTGGGAACACTTCAAGGAAAAGTTTTACTCAAACACTGGAAATCTGAGTGTTTCCAAATAGCAAATTATTCAAGGGCTCAGGAAAAAAATTATTTGGCACCAGTTAACTGTAGAAACGCTACATGATGACAGATAGAAATGTTTGATTTTTTGTCTTTCATTGGTTATAGTTAATACGTTTTATATTTTCAAAAGCAAACCACAGTTTCCAAAGATAGGTGAGAGAACCTGAAAGATAAAATGATTTAGATCAGCTCTAACAGTGATCACCTTTCTGTGATGATAAAAAATGTTCTATATCTATGTTGTCCAATGTGGAAGACCCTAGTCACATGTGGCTATTAAGAACTTGAAATGTGGCTACTGCAACCAAAGAATGTTTAATTTTATATAATTTTAATTAAGCTAAATTTAAATGAAATAGCTACATATAGTTACTGCTTTGGAGAGCACGGATTTTTTCAAGCTTATTTGACGTAGGTCTCTGTTTTTCAAGTAGTCTTCCAATAATATAAAAATTATATTTAATTAAATACATTTATGAAAAGGATAACATTATATCAAAATGTAAGGCTCTTTATGAAGATAGAGTAAAAATTGGTTGTTGTAGGAATTCAGTATGTATTACACTCATAGTTATATGTATCTTTCAAATTTAAAAAGTAATTGAATTTTTAATTAAACAAGTAGTGAGAATGTTCTTGTAAACCCTTTCAAACAATGCAGATAAACATCCCATTAGCCAGTCTCATTCCCCACATCCTAGAGAAGGAAAAACACTATTATAGGTTAAATTTTTTCATTTATTTAGAAATATATTTGTATAAAAATGTAATATAATCTATCCATGTTGGATTAGAGGATCCATGTTGGATTAGAGGATATTTTATTGTTCCCAATATGCTTGCATTCACAAACACACACACACATTGTTTTTCATAACTATGTGACATTCCTAAGTATGCATTTTTTGGTAGCCAATTGGACCATTCTTCCCTTCTATAATCTTATGTTATTTATAATTTTTCCTCTATTATGAACAATACCATAATAAGCGTTCTTTTATGTAAGTTCTTATGTATATTTTAAATTTTAACAGATTGTAAAATTTCCCTCTATGATGACTACACAATTCATATTCACTATTGCCTCCCCCGATATTATCAAGGTTTTTTTATTTTTGGCAATCTGATGATTCAGAAAAGGAATCTTATTTTAATTTATATCTCCCTATTACTATTGAGGTTAAGCAGCTTTTCATATTTCTGCTGAATTTTGTCTTTTGTGAATTGACCATTTATATCATTCATATAATTTTTTAAGATCAGAAAAACACACTAATACAGCAAAACCAGGGCTGAATTTTTTAAAGATTAGGGTGCCTTGTACGTCAACATCCATACGTAATTATTAAATGAATGAATAAACCAGCCACCATCATACAAATCTCTCTCTCTAAAAAATGAGGATTGAGTCCATTTTGTTCTAAACCCAAGTTGTAGATTTCCGAATATCAGGGGTAGACAGGTAAATGACAGGTTTATATCTATTGTGTCTTATGAAAACTACTTCTAGTGCTCTCCCTTGTTCTATTAGAAAAATAAATTTTAAAAATTCAACTAAATAAATATTGGCCGGGCACGGTGGCTCACGCCTGTAATCGCAGCACTTTGGGAGGCCGAGGTGGGTGGATCACTTAAGGTCAGGAGTTTGAGACCAGCCTGGTCAACATGGTGAAACCCTGTCTCTACTAAAAACACAAAAATTATCTGGGCATGGTGGTACACACCTGTAGTCCCAGCTATTCAGGAGGCTGAGGAAGGATAATGGCTTGAACCGAGTGGGTGGAGGTTGCAGAGAGCCAAGATCGTGCCACTGCACTTCAGCCTGGGAAACAGAACGAGACTCAGTCTCAAAAAAAAAAAAAAGAATTCAATAAATAAATATTTATTTAGTAACCACTCAAGAAGTATTTCTGATAGAACTGTTACTCTAATTTCAAGCAATTTGTTCTCTAAGACCCCAAACTCCCTAATGTCTCCACAGCAAAATAAGAATGACATCTTATAAGTTTTTCTTAGAGACAGGGTCTCACTGTGTTTCCCAGGCTGGAGAGCAGTGGTGCAATCCACTTCAACCTCCAACTCCTAGGCTCAAGTGATCCTCCCACCTCAGCCTCCTGAGTATCTGGAACTACAAGCATGTGCCACCATGCTGGGCTACGTTTTTTATTATTTTGTAGAGATAGGAACTCACTAAAGGGCTCATGCTGGTCTCAAACTCCTGGCCTCAAGCAATCCTCCTGCCTCAGCCTCCCAAAGCACTGGTATTACAGGTATGAGCCACCATGAGCAGAATGGCATTTTAACTGATGTACTTTTCATATTTTACAGTTTTCATCTCATAGCTAGTCAATAAGAATAGGTTAATCATTTTTCCATCACAAATACCTCCAAAAGGATTTCACTTCTGCATTATCAACATTTCTTGTTCTTCTGGTAAAAGTACCCTGTATTCTCTTTGTGGGTCTAGTCCTCCAACTGTCTCAATTCACATGGCATTCATGAGACTGACTTCAACCATGGCCCCAAGATTGGGTCAGGAAACAAAAACTGGCCTGAGTAGCCAAGTAGAACCAATTATATGAAACACAGAACTTTCAGAGGAGTAATAGAAAGGCACTATCTCTTCAACACAAGTCCAAAGTGACTAGCAGCCATTTTGCTATGTGGTCTGAGAAACCTGCTTGAGAATGAAGCAAATGAAAAGGAAAGCAGTCTAGAAATGAAGAGAGAAAGAAAGTGGGGCAAGGAAGGAGAGAACCAGGTCCTGATAGTGACATTTAAATCACCAGATTCAGTCACACCTGAAGCCACATCTACAGTTAGATTTCTCAGATATCCAGCCCCCCCTACACAAAGAAAGGTCCTTTTAGCTTGAATCCATTTGAATTGCTTTTTTGTCACTTGCAATAGGAATAATCAGAAATAATCTACAGTTAACACATGTGAACATAGGAGCTCTTTGAAGAGTGACTCTCAATAATCTAATATCCAAATGATTCTACTTCTCTGCTTGTTAGAGATACTGACTAAATCTGCATTTCTGGGATTGAGCAGAAATGAGGTTGATCTACATTACTTTTTTTTTTTTTTTTTGAAATGGAGTCTTGCTCTGTCTCACAGGCTGGAGTGCAATGGTGCAATCTCAGCTCACTGTAACCTCCACCTTCCGGGTTCAAGTGACTCTCCTGCCTCAGCCTCCTGAGTAGCTGGGATTACAAGCACCCACCACCACGCCCAGCTAATTTTTGTATTTTTAGTATAGATGGGGTTTTCCATGTTGGCCAGACTGGCCTCGAACTCCTGACCTCAAGTGATCCATCCGCCTCGGCCTCCCAAAGTGCTGGGATTGCAGGCATGAGCCACTGCACCTGGCCTGATCTGCATCAATTTTTATATATAAAACATTTTTTCCATTTTACATTCTCTCATGGAAATAATTGCACAGATGCTGTATAGATCAAATGCTGTTATCCTTGTTTTATTAATGAGAAAAATAGACACATAGAAAAGCTAATGATGTTCAAGGTCTGGGACAATATCCAAGACTTTCAACTGGTAGCTCTTGCTTATATTTGATCCTGTGCATTTCCCATAGGATGCTAAAGATGAAGTGAGTAAGTAGTAGGAAACAAGAAACTGCTGACAGTGTCTGATGATACCATCCTGGATGTTTCCAGGCCTCATATAGTGGAATCTGCTTTCAGTTTACACTTTACAAGTCATTTTGCTGCTAAAGGTGTGTGGAAGCTTCCTCTCCTAGAGTAATAGCACACAGCAGACCGACACTGCCACCAATCAGAGTCAATGCCGATCCCACCAAATGACTCAATGAAGAGATATTGGAGGCAGTGAGGAAGTCCCCAGCTTTTCTTTTTGTTTTTTTTTTTCTTTTTTTTTCTGAGACGGAGTCTCACTCTGTCACCTAGGCTAGAGTGCAGTGGTGTGATCTCAGCTCACTGCAACCTCCACCTCCCGGGTTCATGCAATTCTCCTGCCTCAGCCTCCTGAGTAGCTGAGATGACAGGTGCGTGCCACCACACCCAGCTAATTTTTTTATGTTTGTAGTAGAGATGGGTTTCACCATGTTGGCCAGGCTGGTCTCGAACTCCTGACCTCGTGATCCGCCCCCCTCAGCCTCCCAAAGTGCTGGGATTACAGGCATGAGCCACCACACCCAGCCGCGTCCACCTTTTCAAACAAAACATGGTAAACCATGTAGTGAAGAAGTTAGGAATCTGGATCTGGAATCAGGTGAATTTGATTTTGAATATGGGCTCTGTCACTTTTTAGCTACATATCCACCAGCATGTTATTTATTCTAATTTTCTATTTTATTCTCACTACCCACTCTGAGTAGGCTCAACCTCTCTAGGTTCTGGTATGTGGCAGGGATGAGAGAGAGCCATCTAAGCAACTGCTCAGGCTTGACACAACCTACCAGGACACCAGAAAAATGGGCCTCTGTCATACTCCTCTCCAGCTTCCTTCCAGGTAGTGATGGCATAACAAGGTGTTACCATATAGTTTGTTACCTAACTGGACTTATATTAAAGTCAGATGAGCGAGTAGAAACTTGCACCATACCAAGAATCTCTGTAGCCTACAGGCTCAAGGTAATCCTTTGATATCTCATTCTTTGTTTCATAAACCCCTCTCAAATTCTTCTCCAGGCTTTTCTATGAGGTGACACTAAGGGGAATACAATGTGGCTCTAATACCATTTGTACAGATTGTGCATATTTTTTCTCATTAGAATAGTATGCATTGCAGAGGGGTTCCCATTGTCAGAGTAAAGTTTTAAACACGTGAACATGTTGGAATCCTCTCCATCCTTTGTCAGTTCTTCACAAAGCCTTGGAGATATGCATACCTTTGGTGACTTCATTCACTCATTTCACATATCCTACTTCTATTATCTAACTCTGGTATCCTTTCCATAAGGCAGTGAACTTTTCTACTAGTTAATATCCCCATTCAAAAAATCTGTCCTCTCTGAACCTTGATTTCATCATTATAAAGTGAGGGTATGGGGGAAATTACTGAAATTATGCTTAAGTGAAAAACTTTGCATTTTCCAGAGGATATCACTCCAGATTATCTAATTTTGGTTCCATGGGAACCATCTTACAACTCTGTAAGTTGTAAATAATTGAAAGCAATACAAAATATTTCTTGTCAGGAGACATACGCTTTTTTTTCCAGTGAAGTAGAAGTTTGATTGACTTCCTTTACTCCATTATTCAAAGAACTATTTTGCTTTCATTTGCACATTCATTTTAATCTTTCTGATCTACAAGTGGGTTTGTCCTTTGCACTGTCTTCTGAATCAGCTGTACCATCAGTCTAGTTCTCTCTTTGATTAATAAATAAAGTCTTAAGCATGTGTTTATTTTTATATCTGTAAAATAGGCATGATTTAATCTTTTGAAAATTATTTTTAACGAGATTAAGAACATTACCTATCTCAGGTAAACTAAAGTTTTGATGAAATAGTGTTTATAAAGCTTACCATGCATTAAGCACTCAATGAATGTTATCAATTATTATTTCAAAAGAGAATTTTAGTCATTTTTCAACCAATTATTTTTACATTGTTATGTACCTTCAAATAAAAGATCCCACGTTGGAGTTGCCAACTATAGATATTTGAACACAATGGATCTTCCCTAAAAATTATTAAGAATGTTGACTCCCAGTCTGGCAGACCTAGGTTCAACAGCCCGCATCTTGGGGAATGCTGTCTTAACAAAGCTTATTCCTAAAAGGGCATGCTCCTAATTACACATGCAATTAAAATATAGGACCAAAAAACTTTACAACTGGCAACAATAAGGAATCTGTGTAAAAACTGGAAATTTTATGTCTACAACATAAGGATGTGCCACCAAAATCAAATAGAACATGTTAATTCTCTGGCTTCTGGCAGATCTACATTATGTTGTTCCAAGGTACAATGATCTAACTAAAGCCCCCAAGAATAATGATATGAACAAATTTTAATTCATAAGGTGACAGCTATAAAGATGTTCACAGAGATTTGTTTTCACTTGTGACCAAGTGTTGATCTCTGTCCTACTGACAGAGATTCCTTCAGTGGGAAGCCAAATTATTTGAAAGATGTTATCACTATTTTTACATAATAAAACAACGAGGTATTGTAATGAATGATTATTTTTCCTGCCACGATATGATATAAAAGCTGTATTTCATCCTATTTTCCTAAGTGTGGATATTTTCAGTGTTTGAATTTCTGTCTAGTTTCTTCTTTTTTGAAGACTCCATTATTACTTTTTTTTTTTTTTTTTTTTTTTT
>NW_016809260.1:71598-80263 GCF_001698545.2 Rhinopithecus bieti
TTAAAATAGTATCTTTATCAAATTAAGTATTCAATAAATATAATCTATTAATATATTAAAAAAAAAAAAAGAAATACCAGGCCAGGTGCAGTGGCTCATGCCTGTAATCCCAACTCTTTGGGAGGCCAAGGCAGGTGAATCATCTGAGGTCAGGAGTTCGAGACGAGCCTGGTTAACACGGCAAAACCTCCATGTCTACTAAAAATACCAAATTAGCCAGGCGCAGTGGCAGGCACTTGTAATCCCAGCTTTCACTCACATCCATGTGAAGAGACCACCAAACAGGTTTTGTGTAAGCAACAAGGCTGTTTATTTCACCTGGGTGCAGGCAGGCTGAGTCCAGAAAGAGAGTCAACAAAGGGAGATAGGCGTGGAGCGGTTTTTTTTTTTTTGTTTGTTTGTTTGTTTTTTATTTTGAGATGGAGTCTCGCTCTGTTGCCCAGGCTGGAGTGCAGTGGCTGGATCTCAGCTCACTGCATGCTCCGCCTCCCGGGTTTACGCCATTCTCCTGCCTCAGCCTCCCGAGTAGCTGGGACTACAGGCTCCCGCCACCTCGCCTGGCTAGTTTTTTGTATTTTTTTTAGTAGAGACGGGGTTTCACCGTGTTAGCCAGGATGGTCTCGATCTCCTGACCTCGTGATCCGCCCGTCTCGGCCTCCCAAAGTGCTGGGATTACAGGCTTGAGCCACCGCGCCCGGCCGGAGCCGTTTTATAAGATTTGGTAGGTAAAGGAAAATTGCAGTCAAAGGGGGTTGTTCTCTAGCGGGCAGGGGCAGGGGTCACAAGGTGCTCAGTGGGGGAGCTTTTTGAGCCAGGATGAGCCAGGAGAAGGAATGTCATCCAGGAGAAGGTAATGTCATCAGTTAAGGCAGGAACAGGCCATCTGGATGTACAGGGCAGGTCACAGGGGGATATGATGGCTTAGCTTGGGCTCAGAGTCCTGACATCAGCTACTTGGGAGGCTGAGGTAGGAGAATCGCTTGAACCTGGGAGGTGGAGGGTGCAGTGAGCTGAGACAGCACCATTCCACTTTAGCCTGGGCAACAGAGTGAGACTCCATCTCAAAAGAAAAGAAAGAAAGAAATACCAGAGACTGGGTAATTCACTTTTCTAAAAAAAAAAAAAAAAAGAGGTTTAATTAGCTCAAGGCTCTGCAGACAATACAGAAAACACGATCCTGAGATCTGCTTGGCTTCTGGGGAAGGGTAGGTAGGGTGGTGGGATGGTAGAGTGCTCAGGAGAAGTCTTAGTGAAGGCTTATAGGAATGGTCATTGTTTTTCCCAAATGACTGACTCCACGGGTTTTGCCATTTTCCGGTGGCCTCATGTTAAGGGACAAAAATCAAAGATTATTTTCTTCTACTATCATCTTCCTCCTGGGGCATTATTTTTCCCAGCCTCACTTTAAATAACTTGTTCATTAGATTGAGCCATTTAGAGATGTTTTAAATTTTTGTAGCCATTTTATGTCAAAACATGCCAAAATATCAATATGGGGCATGTCTGGATCTAGCATTTGGTAACACATCATATATTTTTAACATTTTTATTACTCAGTAAGAGGTAAAGATTTGGTTTTGCTCATTAGTCATATTTTTTAAAATGTTCCATATAGTTATATTGATTTTTTATGAGAAATAACTCTTCCAACATTTCTTAATGGGGACTATTTTAGCAAATTCCATGCAATAGCATCATCTAAGCTGTTTGTAAAATTGCACCATTTCAAGGTTTGCTCTAAAAGGAAGAAAAATGTAGTAGTAAAGGCTTTGATAAAGATTAAATAACTGAATTCATTAAAATCAGCTTTTTACCTCATTATGAAGTTTGCCTTTTCCCAAAATACAGTGAGATCTATTATATACCTAATAAATGTTCAGAGCTGAGCTTAAGGCCCTGAAGTTAACAGTTCAGGCTGGGCACGGTGGCTCAAGCCTGTAATCCCAGCACTTTGGGAGGCCGAGACGGGTGGATCACGAGGTCAGGAGATTGAGACCATCCTGGCTAACATGGTGAAACCCCGTCTCTACTACAAAAATACCAAAAAACTAGCCGGGCAAGGTGGCGGCGCCTGTAGTCCCAGCTACTCGGGAGGCTGAGGCAGGAGAATGGCGTGAACCCGGGAGACGGAGCTTGCAGTGAGCAGAGATCACGCCACTGCACTCCAGCCTGGGGCACAGAGCAAGACTCCGTCTCAAAAAAAAAAAAAAAAAAAAAAAACAGTTCAGAAAAGCCTGCAAAGATCCTTAATATGTATTTCCCTTCCATCTACATTCTAATCATTCACTGCTCAAAAACTATTTCATTAATAATTACTATGAGTCAGGCCTAAGGGATATAAGCACATCTTCCAAAAACATTTGGATGTTGATTCTCAAAATCATATATCTGAGCTCTATCTCTGCCTCAATTTCTATCAAGAAAACAAAAACAAACAAACAAAAGCAGGATGAAAAGAGAAGGCCTGATTCAGCCATATTTATTCACACATTCTTTCACAGCTATGTTGTTGTTGTTGTTGTTGTTGTTTGGTTTGGTTTTTTATTTATTTATTTTTTTTTTTGAGACAGAGTCTCGCTCTGTGGCCCAGGCTGGAGTGCAGTGGCCGGATCTCGGCTCACTGCAAGCTCCGCCTCCCGGGTTCACGCCATTCTCCTGCCTCAGCCTCCCGAGTAGCTGGGACTACAGGCGCCCACCACCTCACCCGGCTAGTTTTTTGTATTTTTTAGTAGAGACGGGGTTTCACCGTGTTAGCCAGGATGGTCTCGATCTCTTGACCTCGTGATCCGCCCGTCTCGGCCTCCCAAAGTGCTGGGATTACAGGCTTGAGCCACCGTGCCCGGCCTGGTTTGGTTTTTTTTAAGACAGCATCTCACTCTGTCACCAAAACTGGAGTGCAGTGACAGAACCGTATAGCTCATTATAACCCCGAACTCCTGCGTTCAAGCAATCCTCCCACTCCAGCCTTCCTAGTACCTGAGACTACAGGCAAGTGCCACTACATCCAAATAGTTTATTTTATTTTTTGTAGAGGCGGGGTCTCACTATGTTGCCCAGGCTGGTCTCAAACTCCTGGCCTCAAGAGATCCTCCTGCCTTAGCCTTCCAAAGATCTGGGATGACAGGTGTAAGCCATTGCACCCGGCCCACAATCATGATTTTGATTGACTTCTTATATTCCATATTCTTAAATGGTGGTGACCTTGTTAAGTACAATGTATTTTTCTCCTTCAAATATTGATTTATATTTTGAGTGTTGCATGCATAGTGTTTTTTTTTTTTTTCTTTTTTTTTTTTTTGAGACGGAGTCTCGCTCTGTCACCCAGGCTGGAGTGTAGTGGCCGGATCCTGGCTCACTGTAAGCTACGCCTCCCAGGTTCATGCCATTCTCCTGCCTCAGCCTCCCGAGTAGCTGGGACTACAGGCGCCCGCCACCTCGCCCGGCCAGTTTTTTGTATTTTTTAGTAGAGACGGGGTTTCACCGTGTTAGCCAGGATGGTCTCGATCTCTTGACCTTGTGATCCGCCCGTCTCGGCCTCCCAAAGTGCTGGGATTACAGGCTTGAGCCACCGCGCCCGGCCCTGTGTTTTCTTTTATCTTAAGCAATTTTTCTTTTGCTGAAGTAGATCAGCTCCACCATGGTAGAAAACAGATAAACAGCTAGATAGTTGATAATTAGAGATAAAGATAGAAAAATATAACATGATTTTATTTATGAGAAGCTCCAGTCTAATGTATGAAATTGAAACACATAAAGTCCAACATAACATAGACTCCTATTAGTTCTAAACAAATCGCTCCTCTGAAAGTATTAAAGTTTCCATCTTACCTAACTCTTCCAATAATAATATGTTAATCAAAGAAATTGAATTAGCAATATTTTGGTAACTGATTTCCATAAACCATAAAAACAGTTCTGGGTTTAAAAACAACAACAGCAACAACAACAACAATAACAACAAAAACCTCATAGGGAGAAGCAAGTATGTCCTTTATATTTTTAGGTGTGCTAAGCATCCTAGAGCAATGACAACGTCTCTGCCTCTGCCTAGTGTGGATTTAGTAACAGGCAAAAATTGTGTATGGATTTACTCTGAAGACTATAAGACTCTGGGTCCCATGTAAGTCTGCTCTTCCAAGTCTGGTTCAAATTGTCTGCTTTTACCATATTCTGCTTTGTGTGTGTGTGTGTGTGTGTATGTGTAAAGTCATTTTTGTTTGTTTGTTTGTTTGCTTATTGGAAAGGATTTTACTCTGTTTCCCAGGTTAGGTTTCAGTGGCACGAAGATGACTCACTGCAGCCTCAACCTCTTGGGGCCAAGCCATCCTTCCTCTGCAGTCTCCCAAGAAACTGGGACCACAGGCACACGCCCCCATGCCTGGCTAATTTTTGTATTTTTTGTGGAGATGGGGGTCTCATCATGTTTCCCAGGCTCGTCTCAAACTCCTGGGCTCAAGCAATCTTCCCACCTTGGCCTCCCAAAGTGCTGGGATTACAGATGTGAGCCACTACAGCAGGACTATTCTGTTCTTTCCATAGATATTTTGGGATTGATGTAACCTTCAGTTTTTATGATTTGTCACTGACTGCAGGTCATTTACATTTAAAATGTGTCTACATTGCCTCTAACGGGCCATGACTACCACGTTTTTGATGCTGAATTGTAGAAAATGGCTTAAACAATAACTCAGAATGTCTGATCTTAACATTATCAGAACTTTGTTGGATCACAGGTGGTTATATTTGCCTGCAGCTCAATTGGTCTGAATACAATGTAATATTGTATATTCATAAGAATGCAAGTAGTGGTAACTGCATTTTCAGTGAAGTTTAATAAATGTTTTATAGTTTACTTAGTACATAATACATGTTATTTGCTGCAAGTAAATAGCTAATAAGTTTTTATCTAACAGGTGTTTTAGAAAAAGATAACCCAAAACATGATTCCTCTCTCATAATAAAAAGATGAACATGCTTTTGTGTGTGTGTATGGTTTATTGAACTGAACTTCTGTGAGTAAAATGTTAGACCTAGAAAATGTGCATTGTGGTATATTCCCAGTTCTTGCATGTTTGGTTGCAAGTGTTTGAACTTCCAACTTATGTGAAATCAAAAGTAACTGAGACTCAGGCAAACTGTAATTTTATCTCTGAGATTTCCTGATAAGGTAATACATGGAAGATAATCAAGTTATGCTTGAAAGACTCAGGATGGTGGAAAACAAGGGCAGGGATGGCAAAGCCATGGTATACTAATCTTCATGAGACCTTCTCTTTCCTTCTAATCAGAACCACCACTAAAGTCATTTATAAAATGCCTGCAGGTAGTCTCTACCAACTGACCAAACGTGGCACTCAAAATGAAACCTATTTGCCACCCTGCCTAATCGCATTTAATGACGTAATTATTCCACAAAAGACTGGAGGATCAGAAGAGGAAAGGTCGTGTTATCAAGAGACGTAAACAGACCAGGTGCTATGGCTCATGCCTGTAATTCCAACAATTTAGTAGGCCAAGATGGGCAGATGGCTTGAGCTCAGAAATTCGAGACCAGCCTGGGAAACATGGCGAAAACCCATCTACAAAATATACAAAAGTTGGCCAGGTGTGGTGGTGCACACCTGTAGTCCCAGCTACTCAGGAGGCTGAGATTGCAGGATTGGTTGATCCCAGGAGTTTGAGGCTGCAGTGAGCTATTATTGCACCACTGCCCTCCAGTCCAGACCAAGACCCTGTCTAAAAAAGGAAAAAAAAAAAAAAGTGTCTTCCATCCCACTTTTGGGGACTTACATTTTTGGAGGCTGGCATTTTATTTATTTATTTATTTTGAGATGGAGTTTTGCTCTTGTTGCCCAGGCTGGAGTGCAATGGCGTGATCTCAGCTAAACGCAACCTCTGCCTCCCAAGTCCAAGCAATTCTCTTGCCTCAGCCTCCCGAGTAGCTAGGATTACAGGCATGAGCTACCATGTCCAGCTAATTTTGTATTTTTAGTAGAGACGGGATTTCTCCATGTTGGTCAGGCTGGTCTTGAACTCCCCACCTCAGGTGATCCACCCACCTCAGCCTCCCAAGGTCCTGGGATTATAGGCGTGAGCTAACGCTCCCGGCAAGGATGGCATTTTAAAGGCCTGGAGAAGTGCTGCAATAAGGAAGCTGATTTTTCTTAGTTAACCCAGCATTTATTATTTATTTTAAAAAATAAAAAATAAAAAAATCCTTTAAAACATACTTTGCACAACACTTAGAATCTCCTGTCCTACTCATTTGAGGCCAGTCTGTACGTGCAGCTCCTCTGTGGGGTGGTTTTAGAATGAGAATACCATGGTATGCTCTTTTCCTCCCACATTTAACAAGGAGTTCCCTAGAACTCCCAAAGTTCTCCTGAGATTTTTGCATATAAAAGCAAGTGTCCAGAAGCTGAGCAGCAGCTAGCAGGCACTATACAGCAGCAGCCACACAGCCTCAGCCGATTGACTTCCTGCCCCGTGAGTACAGAGGGGCTCTTTGTGCTGAGTTGTTAGGTACATGGCATATATTTGACTTATTCTGAATATTCAAGTGACTGTGTTTGTTTTTGAATTGTCAATCAAATATGTTAAAATTATATTCAAATATGCCAAAGCCATAATAATCTAAATGAAATCAGATAAATTGCAAGTTGAATAAGTGAAAATTAAAGAATAATTAAATCATACTTTTCTGCCTGTTGAAGATCTCAAAGTTCTAATCCTCTCTTTGTACAGGTAAGAAAATGAAGGACCAAAGAAATGAAATAACTGTCCGAAGAAATTGATTTGATTGTTTTTAAGGACCAAGAATAATGCAAACTTGATGACGACAAATTATTAGCACACAGAAAGAATTTTCGATACATTAAATATTAGATTAAAGGGGCATTGACTTTGGCAAAGATCTTTTGTTTTTTTTGTTTTTTTTTTTGAGACGGAGTCTCACTCTGTGGCCCAGGCTGGAGTGCAGTGGCCGGACAGCCTCCCAAGTAGCTGGGACTACAGGCGCCCGCTATGTCGCCCGGCTAGTTTTTTGTATTTTTTTAGTAGAGACGGGGTTTCACCGTGTTAGCCAGGCTGGTCTCGATCTCCTGACCTTGTGATCTGCCCGTCTCGGCCTCCCAAAGTGCTGGGATTACAGGCTTGAGCCACCACCCCCGGCCTGGCAAAGATCTTAAAATGATTGCTTATATGGGTTAAACAACTCTCCTTAAAATATATTTATTGTAATTACATCTTATCTCTTTGCATTCTCTTTATCTCTCTCCCTAAGAGAGATACATACATATATAGGTATGTAAAATCTAGGTACACATGTACCTGCAAAGATAGGCCTTTGGATGTTCAGCACCTTAATTTCTTTTCATATAACCTATCCTATGCCTCTCTCATGGAATACATATGTTCACCCAGATGATGGGTATGCTTTATGATAATAGAATTATAGAATGATTAGATAGATTTGTCAATTACAAATAATAATGCTCAGAAATTATTTAAACCTTTCTTAAATTTCAACTGTTACATGGGTTCTTGCTTTTATAATTTTCACACAGTTATAAAATCCCCAGTATTGCCTGTGAAAATATCAAGGCTGTGACCTCATTGCAACAATAACACAGAAGCTAAAACAGCAGGTTGCAAAGCAGACATTATCTTTACTTTTTACACATTTCATTCAAACCTATGGTTGTTCTGGGTTGGAGAGTGAAAAGCATCAGAAGGTCAGGTTTTCAACGATTAAACTTTCTATTGTTCTTTGAATCAGAGATTGTATGTGAGCGTAGAGCTTTGCATAAGAATTAGTCCTCTTCCTCATACCAAGTCAGCTATTTTCAGCTCAGCCTAGCAATCTTCGATTTCTTGGTTTGTAACTATGGCAATAAGATTAAACGGCATTCAGTAAAATTCATTTTACAAATTAGCTTGGGAGGGTGTCCATGACTGTGATGAAGGAGCAGTACAGAAATACTTGGAACCAAGAGGGAAATTAAATCGGGTTTCGTCATATTCTTCAAAATAATCCTCAAAATCGTCTACTGCCAGATGGCAGTTTGTGAGTGATGTATAGCGACTTGAAATGAAAACAATCAGATAACGGCCTGATAGATTCCTTGGCTCTGCATAAGCCACCACACCTCTCCACTTGCCTCCCGCCATCATACAATGTCCTTTGTCTGAGAGTGCCTGAGTGTCTGTAGCCTTGCCAGAGTCTTTGATCTGGGAGTTTTTATACTAAATAACAGTCAAATCAATTTCAAACACCTTCATTACAGTACACAGCTCATTATGTTCTAGAGAAATGTTTAGCTCCAAGCCCCAGGCCACATATAATGAGCACAGGAGTGCACACTAGTATACACACTCTACAGTACAGCTCCATATTTCCAGGCAATGGGGAGATCACCACAGGTCTAAGTAAAAAGCAGGCATTTGTTTGCAGCCTTTAAAGGTGGTTCCTGAAGTTTTAAACCATTTGCCATAAAACATAGTTTTAATCTTGTTACGCTGTTAATGTTTTTCCTTTTCATCTATAGCCTTTTTCAAAAGAAAAATGCATATGCAGCCGGGCGCGGTGGCTCAAGCCTGTAATCCCAGCACTTTGGGAGGCCGAGACGGGCGGATCACGAGGTCAGGAGATCGAGACCATCCTGGC